>NC_046640.1:17822172-18122172 GCF_900324485.2 Mastacembelus armatus
ACCCATCACAGTGTCGTGGGAGAGGAAATGGCTTTCCATCTCCTACCACTTGCTCATGAATGAATTCACTTTTATCTTTGAATATAGTACACATAAACATACACATACAGACACACATGGACAATTATGTGCATGTGTTTCTGCATGATTCAGTGAAATTTTGCACATACCTGCATTTCTTAAACATTGTTACACATTTTCAACAGATAATTTGGCATTCAGTGCTTGTAAAAATTCAAATACTATGGAGTTTAGAAAAAGAGACTTGTTGACAAAAAAATCCACATGTTCTGTTTAAGGATTTACAGGCAAGAAATATAATAAAAAAAAGAAAAGAACGGCAGAGTGATAGAAAACTTTCTTTTAGCTGAGACAGTCTTCGTGTGCATCAAACCACTAAACCAAGTATAATGTGTACTTGCTAGTACTTGCCAAGTAAAGGCTGGAAATATGCAAAGCTGCACATATACACATAATGAAAATATTTGAATGTTTGAGGCTACCACTGATGCATAGAAGTAATGCACAGAAGTATTAGTCATCACTAATTTGATTATTGCATATGTGTGCTTGTATTACAAACACACAAGCAGATAACTAATAAACATGCATGTGTAGGTGTGGTTTCTCTATATGCATGTGTGTTTATGTGCATGATTGTTTGTTTGTGCTAAATCCTGCAGTCGGATTAAGTGCCAGTGGGAGAGCAGATTTTCTAAGGCAAAAATATTAAAAGCTGTTCATTACAAGCTAAGAAAATTGGACAGTTGTGAATTAGTAGCTGCTAGATGTGGAGATATTAAATCATTAAAAAGGGGAAAGTCACCCACCACAGCGACACACTGATTTGTTAAGTCTCACTCTGTCTCAGCCTAATAATTATCTGTTAGTGTACCTTTGTATCCATTTATTATCCCAGTACATACAAATAGATACTGTCTATCAAGCCAGGCTACTGTTTTGCTTTTCCATAACTAGCCTTTTAAATTAGTTTTTACCATGGCAACAGCAGCTTCCTGTGGAGGCAGGAAGTTTATTCTTACTCTGCTGTGTTTTATTTCCCATGACAAAGCTTCGTAGAGAGACCCTGTAGTTATTATCAGTGACTACAATTAAGCAGGAGACAGCCTTGCAGAAGTGGTTGGAAGGGGTGTGCTCTGTGTGTTCTGTGTTAGACTATTTGTCTGTCTCTGTGTGTTTGTGTGCGGTAAAGAGTGAAAAAATGCATGCGAACTTTTCTTTACATGTTAAAACTGCCATTTAACTTATTTCAGGTCCTTCTTTCACAATGTTTCTGCATGCTAGACAAACTTCAACTCATTTTTTTTTTTTTTTTTTTTTTGGATAATAACAAAAACTGATGAACGCATATGTGTGACACAGACAAACAGAGAGGAGAGTGGCACTGGCCATACTGTAAATCCCTGACTGCTGTGCAAACACACACACACACACACAACCACATTCACACGTTCTCGACAGACACACTATCACACATTAACACCCTTAATTGGGGTAGCGGATATACAGTCACCCATTTAGCCTGCACTATGAGCTAAAGGCTGTGATGAGCCATGGAAAAACTTGCTTTCCCCCTCCCACACACTCTCACTGCGACACTGATACAGATGCAGAAAGAGGCTGGATGGAAGATAACAGTGAAAACAGTGTGGAACCATAAAGAGATTGGGTGGTACAAACTTCATTTCAGTCATTTCATATTGCAAATTTGAAAGCAAAAAAAGCTGTGAAAAAATAGTTGCTGGGTGTTTACACTCACATCAAAATCAGGTTTATAATACCCAAGGGATGCATCTAATGACTAAAATTCTAAATGAGTCACTAATTCAAAAGTGAAGGCTCAAGATGAGCCATTTTTAATTTTGTTAACACCTTCACTTTTCCTAATATGACAAGTAAAAATATCTGCTATGGAAAAGTCAGCGAGCCTTTTTATGTTTGAATTCTGCTGTGTGATCTAACAAACCCAGTCAACTGCTCAAACAGTGTCTCCAACAACATCATACTGAATTATTACTTAAATTATTAAATTACTGGTAATTAGAAAAAAAGAGCAATTTTAGCTTTTGCATCTGCTTCAATTCAGCTATAAAAGCATATGCTATGTTGCCATGGGTAAATATGTTGGTCAGTTTTATGGGTTCCACTAATTTGGAGAATTTGAGTTAGAGCACTGTACTAGTCGTTTATAGATTTTAAAGAAATCTAAAGTGATACTTAAATTATAAGGAAGTGATGAAATAACAACATAGTAAAAAGTTAAGACATTTCCATCACATTTTAATATTCCCATGATTAAAATCAGCTTTAGAAGGAAACTCAAATCTACCCAAAATAAATCAGGACACCTGGGTAAGAACTGACACTGTATCCAACACATAATCCACAGTTTCTACAGGAAAATGTTATTAAAAATGCCTCCCTGTAATGTTGCATTATGAGTTTCAGAAGTTATAAAAACCGTTGTGGAAAGTTGCAGTGGGAAATTAGTTTTTTTCTTCTTTTTTATTTTTCAGCACAAATACAGCTTGGAGTGTGCAAAATGTGTATCTGTCCGTCAGGTGATTTGGGACAATGCTGAGACCAGCACAGCACCTACAGACAGCCAGGGATCTGACTGTCACACCAGCTTAACACAACAGCCAGTCTTAATGTCTCTTAAATTACTTTTATTATCACTTGAGAACACACACACACACACACACACTCACACACACACACACACACACACACACACACACACACAAGTGCATAAATAGTCTCATGTGAACGGACTGAAAACTGAGCACATGACAAAACACGTGGCATATCCCTGTTGACTAGTACTGTTCCAGATGTATGCGTGTGTGAGTGTATCAAAAGAAACATAATGCACCACTGGAACATTCAGGCACAGACAACAGGCTAAGGCTATTAGACTCACTTTAGGGCTGAGAACACAACTTATCCATGCACAAACAGACACACACACTCCCTGTCTTGTTGGCTATGTCAAGCCATGCTTCATTCAGTGATCTGAGACAAATCAGCTTTGACACCTATAGCTGAGTGATCAAAACAACACATTACTTGCTAGCGAAACTATCAGTATATTCAGTGAGAGGATAATATATTTATAAACTAGCCACTGACAGGGGAGCTGACGTTGAATAAGATTGCTGGCTTTTTGACAACACTATAAAACAGCCTTCCTAAATATAATAAATGTGATTCTTGCATAATGGAGAAAAACATTATTCCCACTCGGCAACTTTATCTTCCCAAGTAAACCTTAATATGTCTAGCTTAGAGCCATCATAATTTTTAAATCGGTCAGTTTAAATAGAGTTTGGAGCATGATAGAAACACCTTTACTGCATATTCTAAAAGCGCTTTGATAAAGTTTACAGCACCACTCACAATATTCACTGTCTTGCTGTTTAAGGTCCTTATTTATTTTAATTCTGCATCATAGAATTATTATTTTCTTTTAAGTTTTGCCCCTAGCCTGCCTCAATGTCTTCACAGCACCATAACATAATTGCTTTTCTTAGAATAACTCAGTAGATCCAAAGAGGAGGTGGAAAACATCCACTAAACCAGTGCAAATGTCTGGCTCACCCATAGCTGCTAGAGCAGGGCACCTACTTCTCCTAAGAAATGAGTAAAGAACCTGCTGTATAAACACTCTCTGTGACAGCCTGTCACAAACTCCATTTAAAAGATACACGGTTTGACTTCACTTCCATTCACAGTGTGCCAGGGAACAGAAACAGCACAGTAACCAGTGCTTTGTTTCACTTAGCTGGTTAATTTGAGCTATGAACAACAACATAATTATTACAAGAGAACTTAAATAAATAGGCAAATTAATGCTAAATTCTTTAAGGGAGAGTCCAAAAGCCACTGAGCAAAGCTGAGCCTTGCAAAAGCCTCTTATTAACCTTCTTTTTGTCATTGGCTTGTGGTGGAAAAAATTAGGTAAATTTTTGAGAAGAAGGTAACAAGGTAAATACAAAAAGTGCCATACATGCACACAGTCTTGTCATATATATAATATATAATGTAATAATATAATATAATGCCAGAGACAACCTAAAACTGGTTAAAATAAGATGCAGATGATCAAAGAACATCTGTGCTGGTCTTTTTTGTTGACTACATAAATAAATGATCTTACAAAATTAAAACAATATCAGTTCAACACAAAAGCAGGTCCACTCATTAATCCATACCACTCTTTTCTGTGGCATTTATTACATTTACCACATTCAGTTTTGTGTGTCAACCTTGAATGTTTAATTGTCAGTAGTGAAATGGGATAGCATATCCAGAGCCACTGCAGGTAAATGGGTTGTTAACCTGCAGCCACAGCCAGACACATAAAGTTATTTCAGTTGGTAGGTGACATATGGGTGTCAGACCCATCTCCTGCTTCCAGCAGCATTATCCTGACTTGGCAGAATATCCAGATTGGCCCAAACATTTTTTATGGATCACAAACCAGTTGTGTGGGCAGCTTTACCCCTAACAGCCATATGCTCTGTGAAAATAACACTTCATTGCTCAATTCTAAAATCCCATTGCAAAACGTATCTCAAAATACATTTTGACAAGTTGCCATATTAATGAATTCAATATGTCAATACAATACATAGTACATATACTAATAAATCAGTCACGATGTCACCAGCGTATTAAAATTCATCCATCCATCATCTATACCTGCTTATTCCTATTTAGGATCACAGGGATCTGCTGGAGCCTATCCCAGCTCTCTTTGGGTGAAAGGCAGGGGTACACCCTGGACAGGTCACCAGTCTATTAAAATTCAAATATGTATAATTACTAACACACATTCAAAAGACCCTTGGTTTGACTCTGACGATGCCATTACCACTGAGAATTAGCAGCCAACTCCCTGCGACTATCATTATATAACGCTGGAGTCTGCCCAGTCCAAGTGACAGAGCAAGAGAAAGACTTTTAACTCTTGATACAATAAAATTGCAAATTAACTGTCCATTCATGCCTTTATGCACCAACAGAAAGTGAAATATATACATGCCCTTAAAAACATGTTTTTGAGGAACTGACAGCTCTACTATGTATGTTGTCAAATACAGCTTTTAGTCTTCACAGGAATTAACTTTTTCATATGAGGAGTGGATGAAAGATTTCCTTTGATTCTTCTTTAAACTTTCATCTTCCTTTTAGAATTTTAAATTTCCAGTTACATTTGACTTTCTTAATATGTCTTGATTTTTACCCTTCGTCCCCTTTACTGTTTTCCTTTCTTTATCCTGCTGCCCCAGTTCTCTTCGCTTCTCTCTGCAGCTCTTCTACCCCTTTACTGCTCCCTCTTTCTGTCTGTCTTTCTTTCTTTCTTCACTTTCTGTGATGAAGTGGACTCTGAGCTCTGTGTCAGAAATCATCTTTAGCGGGACTGCCAGTGGATTACGCTGAAGTAGTGGCCCCATCAGCCTCTTCTGTTTAAACAGCATTAGCTCTAGTCATGCATTCACAGTTTGAGAGAATATCGAGCACAGTTTTGTGTCTTGAAGCCAGCATGAGTGCTGTTGTGCAAATCTTTATCAGCACCGCAACACGATGATGCTAATACAATACTCTGCACAGTGAAAAGGCTTAAAACTACTCACACGACCATCACGCTAACAGCTTTGAGAGTTTGGGTCATGTTAGTGCAAAAAGATGAATTCACTGAGTGGCTGAAGGATATGCAGGATGGAAAATGAGCTGGAGAGAAGCAAGTAGAGGCTAGGGCCTATAGACACTTGATCATGGCTCACTGCACCGAGAATATAAACATAAGAAGACAACTTTATAGAACAATATACTATTAGACAACACATTCTGCTGGCTATTTTTTCACTCATGCTAGCTCTGGCATTCCGAGCCAAAGAACAGAACCATAAATAGAGCTGTGTTTTGAGATTTGTCTGGATTTTCCAATTTAGTCCATGTTCACAAAGAGAGCTGCCAGATCTCTTAATTTTGTTGTTTTTATTAGTGGTTCAGGTTTCAAAACCTTGTTAAAAAGGACACTGCAATCACCCAAACTAAGGCCAAAGTCTAAGGCTAAGATGTTTTTCACATAGAAGAATGTAATCACACAGTGACACACATCTCTCTGTATGTTTTGTTGAACAGGATTCAAAAGAGTAGAGACCTGCAGTGGACAGGAAGCAGAACTGATAGCATGGGTGGTGCACAGAAGAAAATCTCAACTTCAACCATATCCAGCAGCACATTTATAATCATCTCTGCTGTGTCGATATGTGTGTGTGAATGGACAGGTGTCACTCTATGAGATATGGGGAAGTGGTTGTTGTGCTTCCATGCTTTTTGGAAGTTTGTGTGCACAAACTCCTGTGTTATTGACTGATTTATATCAGCCCCCCCCCCCAAACACACACACACACACACACACACACACGCACACACACACACACAGACAAATCCATATTGGCAAGGGAGGTGAGGTCCAATAATGCTGCCAATGATTTACTATTAAAGCTCTTGCTGTCATTCTTTCACCCTGATAAATGACACAGGTTTCCTTCAGGCAGTGTGCGAGGGAAAGAGCACCCATACTTGTAGGTGTGCCAAATAAAACGGTTAGTCTTATAAGCCGATGCGCAAGTACATCTACTGCAGACTATCGGCCTTGGTGAGTGTGGATATATGTGTGTTTCCAGCTCTAAACCAAACCAAGCAGCTGTCTGTTCCTTGCTGACTGCACTGACAGTGGCTGAGGGCCTAAGGACAATCAATTCACATTAGGGACAGACTACAGCACAGCTGCTGTCCTGATATGTCAGAAGTTTTCCTGAATGCAGTGTGTGTTTGGTCTCTGTGTGTGGCTGTGTGTGACAGAGATCCTGCCTTGCATCAGATTTTGTGCTTTACCCTACTGTCCTCGGTCTTCCTCTGCATCACACACATATCTGCACACAAAACACACACTCAGGCAAGGTGGCTAGTAAGTAATGTTAATGAGGACAGTGGGTGCTATCATTGTCACAGGTGTTCCTTAATTGGCTGGAAGGACTATTAGCTTCCTAATTTAAAACACAAGTGGGGCTGTGTGATTCCATTTGATTGGCTTTGTGATTTAGCATTAGTGTGAAGCCTTCACTCCAAAGCGAATTTTTAGTGGAAAAGGCAATGTTTCTTAAAACTCGGTTGCCTTTGTAATGGGCATGTGCAGTTTTTTCTAAAAGTGGTACCTCAGAACCAGAGAAAACTGAGCAACTGTTTGCAAATGTTCCCATTGCTCGAAAACAGAGAATCCTACAACAACCAGCACAGTGCTCACTCCTTCAATGGATATTTTCCACAGGGCTTCCACTGACAGATGAGGAATTTGTTTTTGTTTTTTTGACCAGGCACTGACCATACATTTATCTCTTTGCCAAGGCTTTTGGTCATTTAAGTTTTTTCACTCAGTGTGAAGTTCAGTGCATAAAGATAATAAATGTGTTCTAAAGTGAGTAATACAGATCACAGTAAATTTACCGAACACTGGACACAGGTCGGAATAGTGGGGGAGTCAAACCTCAGCCCGATAACAGCAGTCAAGGTGTTAAAAAACTAAAAGCTTCCATCCACATGTATGACCTTCCTGTACATGCAGAACTTGTATATAGATGAGACACTCACTGTTGTGCCGACTCTAACTTGTATTCCATTGACAGTTTCCAATTTAACATTTGCTGAGATAACTAAATGACGCTTAACAAAGCTAAAGACAACTAGACCTGGAACTAGAATCGTAAAGTTGCTTTTTAGAGTGAAAGACATAGTTGTGTGAATTTTGTAGCATCGTTGTCTGTTATGGGCTGCAAATCTTTTCCATTCTATTTTGTTTTGTTGTCTGTTTAAAGTTATCTAAAAGTTTCATTGCCTAAGGATCAAAGGAATGTAGTCGATTCTGTTTAACGTGGGCTTTACAAGGGAAAACAAAAAGGGGAGGAGAGGAACAAAGAGTAGAGGGAAGAGGAAGTGATTAAAAGAGGAGGAGAAATAATGACAGATCCATTCCTCCTTTTTCTCCTCTGTGGGGCAAAAAGCGTAGAGTTGAACATCTGTCAGCACTCCTTATCTCTTTCCCCCCTGTCTCTTCACCGTCTCTTCCTCTCCTTTTAGAAATCTCTTTCCCCGTTGCTTTCATGCCCTGACAGGAAACTGCCATCCTAAGTTTGAAAACTCTGGGAGAAATGGTGTGAGGTGACGTGCGTGTGAGAAGGCACATGTTTGTGTATAACTTTGTGTCTGTGTGAGAGAGAGAGAGCAGACAAAACCTTGATATCAAGCCTGAGGAGGAAAGTCAGAGAAATAAAAGCTGCCTTGACAGCGCATGTATGAGTGCATGTCCATGTGTATGCATGTGAGGTTTCATTATGCATGTTTCCTGTGCTACCACTGAAACACACAGTATGCCTATTTTGAGTATATGTACAGTATATGTACAGTACGGTTAGTTGTTTGTGTATTTGAGTGTGTTGCTCCTGTTAGTGATAACATCAGCTAAATCTGAAGCAATAGAGTGAAATAGCAGTGATAATAACAAAACCAGCAGACAGAGGGAAAAGCACAAAGGCTAACCAGATTTTTGGAAGATGAAAATACTGTAAAAAAAAAAATAGGTGGAAAGGAGTGAACAGATCAGATGAAATTGAAGAATAGAAAAAACAAAGACGGATGAAAAATAGATTGACTCAAGGACATCCAGTGAAACACAAGAGAGAGGACTGTGAGGGGGCAGAGGCAGGGGCAGAAGGTGTGGGGTGAAACGTGGATGACAGCAGAAGACATGTTGAAGGGCAGGGCCCAAAAAAAAAAAAGGGTGGAGGCGACTGAGGCAAGCAAGACAGACGAGACAGAAACGGAGAAAGACAACAGAACAAGAGGAATAGCCGTAAGCATGGGTGACAGAAAGAAGGTAGGAGATGTGAGGAAATGAGAGAGCTGAGGAGGAGGAAGAAAACAGACAGCAGGGAAAAGACAAAAAGAAAGACAGAGCTCAAGCGTTTCTGCACAGCTGTGGAGGAAATATCTGTAATAGAACTATAGGGAAGCATATTAAACTGCACACACAGACACAAAGCTACAATACATTAAAGGGAAAATGTGATATTATATGGTTATGTAGTGCTGATGCATTCATATACAGTCAAACAAACACCAAAGCCTGAATTCTTATCTGGCCACTGCTGTCTTTGCTTTCTTCACACTCTTCTCAAACCTTAGAGCTTGAAGGAAGCCAAGTAGCTTCCTAATTACCTCATTTCCATAAATATGCACATTGTGCAAGGAGGAAGGAGTTGTGCTATGGATGGTGGAGGAGAAAGAGGGGGACAGAGCGTTACCTGGAGAAAAGAGGAGGGAGCACTGTGTAAGAGATGTAATTTTAGCAATAAAAAAGAGATTGTAACTAAAATAAAACACTTGCTGACAATGAGTAAACGATCAAAACCCGTCTTCCTTCTCTATGCCGATGATCTTCTGCTTTCTCACCTCTTTTTTTTCATCCTCTTTCCTTTCTCCATTGTCATCGCCTTCCCTTTTAGGACTGGCTGTGTGTTGTTCATTTTTTGTTCCCTTCCTCCCTCTCTTTTTGCTCCGCTTGCCATACTGTAGGTAGCTTAATGCCAACAGCCATTATTCTCTCCTCTCCCACGTTGTGTCCCTCACTCTCCTCCTCCACTCAGCTCTGTCTTTACCATTATTTCATTCCCATCTCTTGCATTTTTCCTTTCACGACTTCTCTCATTCTGCCCTTCTCTTTCTCTTCCTCTCCTTTTCTCACAGAGTGCTGTGTCAGGTCTTTTCACCCTCACCAGTGTGAAATGAGATTTGAATATGGCTGTTGGAGCATTTGCTGCTAGCCCGCACTTCCATCCTCATCCACATACAAACTCACACACATAAAGAGAAGGGCATTCGTAAAGATAAAGGATTGTGACACTACTTGAGCGCATACTCACATGTCAAAGGAGGGAGAGATGATGGCAGGAAGCTGGAGGAGACAGGAAGGATTGGAAGGTGAGGAGTGCAGAGGAGAGGAAGGAGATGTGAAGACCAGAGGAAAAGCAGAATGGGCTACTGTAGAACCATGAATATAAATAAGGGATCAGCAAGAGAGAAAAGTTGTGAAGTGGATGAAAATGGGAAAAAAATGGGCATAATAGGCAGAGGGAGAGAGGGAATGACCTTCATTAAAATACACTAACCTTCTTGTTTGCCTGTTTTTTGCATTTTGAGTGGAAACTCTCCACTAAGAGATCAAGAGAGTGAAGAATCAAGGAGAGCTGGCTGAGCATAAACTGACCATGGAGTGTCAAGCGTTGGCCTCGTCTCCAGAGAAAAAAAAAGAGGAGCTATGACGACCCCTGGATGTGTTTTATGTCTCTGTGTCGGTGTGTGAGTTCACATTTCTGCCTTTGTAATGGTATATATTCTAAACACACAATGCTTTAAACCTAAGCTGACTGCACTGCTATGACAGTTTGCCAGATGACATGTCACATCTTGAGTGTTTAATTTTCATAATTGCCCTCCAGCCAGGTAGTGCTTTATAATTACTAAATCACGAAACCATGAGACACACAAAAGCAGTGAAATACACTATGACACATACATAAATACACATTTCATTTCAGAAATTAATTTATCACTCACATTGGGATTGCACCTGTTACCCATGCAGAGATTAACTGTGCTCATACAGAATATACAGTAGGAGAAAAAGACTTGCAATGCAAACACTAATAACATACAAGCAATTATAATACTAATTTTGATTCAGATGATCTGACCATGTTTAAATAAAACAATAAACTGCACACACAGCAGAATTGAATTGAAGAAAATTTAACTTCATCTTATAAGATCATAAACAAACTAGACCAATCTATTCAACCCTTTCCTTTCTTTATTAGTGGAGCAGTACAATGCCAGGTGTGTCTAATACTGTTGCTTTCACATACACCAAGAAATATTTCAGAAATACCCTCTAAAGAAATCATTCTATATAGATTTCTACACAGCTGTACTACAGACACACACAGAAGTCGATGTGTGATGTGCAAGCAGGCAAGAAAATTAATAGTGGGGAGTACAGAAACAACCCGGTGGTGATGGCCAATGACATGAACATTCTGTAGCGAGGAGTGACAAAGCAAGATCAAGAAAGCAAGATGAGAGAAAAAGACATACAGTGGAGAAAGGAGAAAGCAATTTTGACTTTATCCTCCCCTCAGTCTGTCCTTCTGCTTTGGCCAAAACAATAACTTTAGTTGCTCTAAATCTTGTCAGCTTCTTTAGTGGGATGACACACACATGATCAGACCATATGCACACGATGACACGAGTACAGATTAAAAGAACAAAGCAGAAATCTACAGCTAATCACTTAGACTGCCCTAATGTACACTGAGAAACACACTTACAAAAGCTCTAAATTTGTCTTGCAAATCAGAAAAGCCAATTAAATTAAAATGTCATCTTCCAAATTAAATTAAATCTATAGCCATTAAACTAAATACATTCTATATAGGATGTGTAATAATCTGAAAAGGAAAAAAATGGTTTATTTTAAACTGCATCATATTTTGCTCCAGATCTTTCCAAGCATCACTCCTGTCTTCAGGTCAGTATATCAGCCAATATGCTTGCTGTCATTCACAGCAAATTCAGTCTCAGTGATTCACAACAACCTATTTATAACACGTTCCTTGTAAAGGTCATGCAAATCAAGTCATTAGTCAACAATCAATCGACACTAAACTTTGGCAAGAAGACTGCAAAGCTACTGTACCTCTCTCAGGCCTTGTCCATATGTGGCAAACACACATTTCAAAAATCTCACATTGTGCTGAAAAAGCAGCAATTCCAAGCTATGCATAAACACTAAACTGGCATTGTGTGGTTGGGTGCAAGGGGAAAAGCAAATTACTGCATGTGCACAGATAAAATTCAGGCATTTGTTTTTGTGTGTATGTCAGGCAGGGGGGTATAAGGTAGATACAGTACGTGTGGTGCAGTACAGTGTAGAGCATGTCAAGGGACCGTAGCTAGGGTGGGAAAATCAACTTTTTGTGTTACAGATAAATTTTTAATCATCCTTCTTACTCTACTTTTTCTCCTGAGTCAAGGTTATCCTAAAGGACTCTGAATGCATTTATTATCAAATCATCAGCAATGTTCCAGTTTAATCCAACACTACACAAGACAAGTAAATGCTACACAATGATATTTTGTGTAAATGTAAAAAATTTATGTTCATTGAGTGAGCAGGAAAGCTTTACTGAAGGACATACACTAGCACAATATTGTATGGATGGATTATTTGACCATATGGAAAAACTGAAAAAAGCAAAATTTTCTTGGATTTTCTGAGAAAATAACAAAATATAAAGCATCAATGAGATAATTTGCAATTTTTGGAATTGAAGGTATATAAAATTATTTGTTCCTTTGGCAAATGCAAAAAATTCATTCTCTAGCTAAATGCTGTCTTTGCCACTTGGAGAACATTTTGGTTTTGCTTGGCTGGTCTTTAATTTGAGTTGACGTGATGTGGTCGTGTACCTTCGGTAGTGAGGTCATACTGGTGTTAATGTGGGCATATATGTGGGATGTGAGAGTGGGGTAGTCCTGTTAGAAACAAATTGACTTTAATGCTCCTATCTGCCCACAAATCCCCACCCCACATTTAAAGACACTTACTCACATGCACTAAATTATTTACATTTGCTTTCCCTTTCCTTCTCCCCTCCCACCCTCTCTCTGTCTCTACCTCCATTTCTCAAATTATTTCTACAGTATGCATGTCTTTTGGTTTTGTTTCTCCTGCTCACACAGCTTTTAGCAGCCCCTGCATTTTACCTCATTTTACTCCAGCCTTCTCCCATTAATGCTCTTAGTCATGTTTCTCTGCCAAATGTTGCTTTTCACATAAGAATCGAGAGAACAGTATGTTTCCTAGAATCAGTGTCTACCTTAGTCCACTTCTTTAAAATATGCAGTGTCAGTTAGTACCTGAATACTTTCTATTTAATTATGATTAATACCTTTAGTCATAATGATAGACTAATAAAGCAATAATCTATACATTGTCTTTACAATTGTCTTGGGAGCGATTTCTTGTAAGACAAGTGTTGCTTAATGTTTTATTCAACAAATTGTCATCCTCCAGAGGACTCCTGAAGAACACATAATGCTCAGTAAATAAATCTGACATTTCTAAAGAAATGACTAGCTGTAACTGGTTAGTCTTTCACTAATGTCAAATAAAAAAAAAAAAAAATTCTAGGGCTTTAAAATAAAGTTTCTTGCTTGTCTTGAAGCTTGAGCATTTTAGAGATATTTAAATACATTATAATAAAATGTTTATATATTTGTAGTCTGACTTGGCAGTGACACTACATCCTGAGACACTTCAGCCACTGCAGCAGTGGTTTAACTAAGGTCTTCCTGACGAAGAAATCATTTCTCACCTCTCACTCTACACTATACCTGAATATAATCGGCCTTCTGCTTAGGATCACTCAGCCATGCTAGCTGTGACACACTGAGCAGCACTGATACAGCTTTGATAATGCTTAACAAAAGCACCACTGTTTCTTCCTAAATTAGCTAAACCAGATAAATCGGCCAAAATGCTAATCCCAGTAAATCCACAGTGTTTTCTCTTCCAGCCTCTTGCAGAGGTAGGTAGCAGGAAGCTGTAGCTGAAGGTCAGACTGTGGTGGAAGAGAGAGACGCTGAAGAGAAAGGGAGATGAGGAATCCCAGTGACAATCCCCTGTGCTTCAAACACAGTGTTATGATGCAGCAACACTTGCACTCTGACCTAAGACTCCTTCACACTGCCTATTTAACACAAGTTTTACTCTCAGCTGCAGGCCGCGGATTTAAACAATCTTTATTGTAGCCGCACTGAAGCAGGACAAAAGTCACAATCCTGCAAATGATTTCACAAAGTGAAATGAAAACAGGTATAGGGCTTATCTAGAAAATGAAAAGGCTAGTGAAATAATCCTTAGAAGGAAGACCTGGCTGTCCTTCCAAAAAAAAGTTGTTTGTTTTTTGCTTGAAGCAGTGAATCACATTTTCAACACAAACAAAAGATAGTGTGTTTTTGTGTGCTTTAAGATGGAGTGATGAATAAAAGAACATGGGGCACAAACATAATGGTACATCATGTTGCATTTCCAGTTGTTAGTCATTCAGGACCACTCCATGCAGAGTAGCACAGCAAAAAGTGAGTGAGTGAGTTTCACCTGTTTTCTAAAACTACTTACAATCACATCTAACTTTTACTAAGCCACACGATTTAATTTAAGTGACACTATTCTATGCACAGGTGCTCATTTAGATGAATCATCCTTGTCCCACTTGCTGTTTGTGCGTTACATAAGTCCAGTCACAGAAAGGACCGCTGTGGATATTCAAACAGAAGGACTCAAATTGATATTCACAGTGTTTCTGCAGTGTTGATGAGCTGAACATTTTGGGCCCATACAATTATTCCGGCTCATCACAGTCCAATTGACCGAACAATAGCAAGAGTCAAAGGAGCAGACCATCATAAAACACAAAAGTCTAGTGGCAATCAACTATGTCTAATATTTTGACAAACAGAAGGAACAGAGGAAGAGATGAGAAGGAAAAGCATTACAAAAAACATGCATCACACCTGAAGCAAATCCAAAGCAGCAGCTTACAATAAGAAAAAATGCTGATAAATGATTTATGACTTAAACAATAACTTACATTTTTCTGGTTTGATTTCTTTGATTTTTTACTGTGTTTTGTTGCTTTCTGTTTGTAAAATGGTCATTTTTTACACTGGAATAGTCTCGATTTAAAATCAAGAAGCACAGAATTGAGAAAGGCAGACTGAGTGACAGAGACAATTGGTAGGAAGACAGTCAACTAGACAGGAGAGTTTAAGGAAATCAAGAAGACGACAGACAAAAGGAAAGTTAAAGCAAATGGAGTGAGAACTAAGAGAAAAATGAGAGAAAGGCAGAGATATTGTGACAGCAGGTAGAGAGGCCACTCTGCACTGTCAGGCATCAGCTCCCTCAGGAGTGGTTAAATGCATTAGGTCTGTCCACCAGGAAGCAGTGAAGTGATTAGCTGTACTTCAGCTCCAGGATGGAAACTAGGCAAGATTCAGGGCAGACGTCCACACAGATACACATAAACACCTAATAACACACATGTGAATGTGCCATTTAGATTAGATTAGTTAATAGAGGTAAGATAGAACTTGACATTTATGAAATTTATGAATCAGTGTGCAATCAGTATTATGTATTATGTACTGTATTATATGCAATTAAATTGTCTCTGCCATAATATAATATAAAATTAATAGTATGATCTATACATTACGTGTCACTAAGATATATAGTTTGGACTAGAAGTGATAAAACAATGGTATTCAGGCAATGTTGCACACTTTTTAAAGGTAACTTTGCAAGATATTCTAGTGATCAGTGAGTTTAATTCATTACAGCTTTGAAAGAGAAACAGGCATGGTTAGGTTACTGGTTGAGCGATTGGTAGTCAAACGTGTTCTCTGCTCCAGTACTGCATCAGCTTCTTCAGCCTTGGCCGATTCACTATCTCTTTCATCCAGCAACACAAGTCAGATAAGTTCAGCTATAGCAAAACATGCAGATTTGGGCAGACATGGCCAGAAAAAGATCAATAGAAATATCAATATTGAGAATATGGATTCGCCCCAGAGTGATAAAGCGTTGACAGTGGTAACAGTACTCAAAGTTCTCAGCACTGAAACCACATGATTATAAACACACATCAGTTATTAATAGTCTGCATATCGTCTCACTAAGGACTTGGGACCCATGGTAGTCTGGAACATGTGGGCATGGGTCCTGTAAGTAATCCATGGATGGCTGTAGGCAAAACAGCATCCAAAATTCAATTACCCCAGACTCGGCAGAGAAAACTGTTGAGCAATGACCTTACATAAATGTCAAACTAAATGTATGCAGTTTAATTTTACATAATACTGAAATTTCCCTGAAGACCAAATTCATCATGTAGCCTATTTGTCATAGAATGCATGCTAGCTAAGCTAAGTATGCATGCTGTACATGTGATATGGACATCACCTCCATCCTTTGACATATTGTATGTCCCTTAACCTCATTGTCCATTGCATGTCAGCGTCCACAAATTTGTATAAATGTACTAATGAAATATAGCAGATCTGCACAGCTGTTGTCAAGGATTGTGGCTTCGGGTATTAAATGTTCATCTAACAATGTCCGGATAGCTCTTGCAAGGAGAAAATAATTAAAAATATATGTATTGTATCAAATGTTCAATATGTTACTAAATTTCAAGAATTTAATTTAATATACAATCATTGTTCTGATGATGGTTTGGAAATAAGAAGGTAAGCCAGAGAAGTGACTATCATATTATTTAGACAAGCCATATTAGTTCAACTACAGAGTGTTACGACCGAATATAAAACCAAATTAATTAGATTTTAAAGCACATGTCATTATTAGCATGCAGGAGTTTCTGCAGAGTTTTGGCATGTCGATGCTTCGGCCTGTCATCTGACATTGTAACCCAAAACTATCAACTCCTGTCAGCCATTAATTAACACATGTTGGCAGTGATGGCTGCTGCGTCTGCACAGCTAATTGATTACTGTTGGTGTTGCGCCATGCAAAACGCACTCACCTCAAAGCAGATTTGACCAAATATGTACCCATATGAGCACAAGAGAGGATTTATGTATATATACCAAAAGACATGCTCTAAATGCAAACATCAATTTGGTGCAATCGTGTCAAATCATGCAAAAAGACCAGGCATGAAAAACCTTTTGAAGATGCTGAAAGACATACATTAGTCTCCTATATGTCATGGTGCTCTTTGATATGTTAAACATTGTAGCGTCGCCAACACATGCAATTCTGTGTTATTTCATCATCAAAGTTAATTTGGTCCAGATATATTTGACACTAATATATATAAACATTTTTTTAAGACTTTGGATTGTGTTTATCTCCTTGGGCTAGAAGATGACTTTCAGGCTACACCACATGCTCATAATTTGCCAGACTGCAAAGGGTGACGAATACATGCACATACAAGGACACACACACACACACACACGTTGACACAAACACCTCTGCTGAGTGTCACAAAGAAAAGCCGAGGCAATTATCAAAGGAATGATTCACCTGCTGATCTTCAAAGGTCTCCCCTCATTTCAATACATCTCTGATTTGTCTCCCTCCCAGCATCTCAACCTCTCAATTCATCTGTCAGTTCTGATGTCTCTCATTTTTGCTGCCTCACAATCCATCCCATCTTTTTCTTTTTCTGCCTCCTTTGTCTTTCACTTGCCTCGCTCAGTGTGATATCTTTCTGCGTCTTACCAGGTTTGTTTTTCAATAAGCAGCAGAGTGATGACATTAATGAAGTTGCCAGTGATAGCTTCTTCTGAATGCTTCTCTTTCTCACTTGTCCTATAGAGTTAAATTTAAAGCCTCCTCGTTCTGCGACACCCTGTACACCTTTCCATTGTCTCTGTCACTTTTTATGCTTCTTTCTAACCTTATTGTCTTCTTAAATTACTTCAATGCCTGGTTGACTCACTGTTATTGAATTGTAGAAGCACAAGGTGAGGCATGTAATTGTTTCACTAGAAAAGTGAAACCACATCTGTCTCTTATTTTTAACCTAATTTATGATTTTTAAGAAGTAGGAGCCACCCTTAGATGAGCTGCCAAAATGCCTTATTTCAAACATCCTTCCAATTAAAACATTTTATTATTTACCTATTTTTATAATAACAATGGATCAAAATAACTGTAATAATCACATGCAATAACAATTACCCAATTCTGTTCAGTTCAATTCAGTTACACTGAGCTCTATATAGTGCTAAAGCTTCTTTTAGCTCATTGCTTTAGTTTTCAGATTTACAACTTTAGTGCATTGGTTCTGTCTTTCTGCTCTCATAGCACTGTTTTAGACTACAGCAGGTAGATATTTTTAGCATGGTACAGTGTAGCTGAATACCAAACAGCAAATTTAACAGGTAGCTGGAGAACATAGTGGAACTTCACCAGATGAAGGGCTAGATATTTCCCTCAGGAGTCAATAGAGACAAAAACAGAGCTAAAACTTTTAGCTGGTGGCCAGAAGCATCACTCCAATTGATGCTGGATAGGTATGTGCTAGCATGTTCACCACCTTTTAAATTTATTAAGATGTAAGTAGTATCCTGGATTTCATACTGAGATTCCAGGGCCACATATATCTCACATAACCTGCACCCTGTTGTGGTGGTAGTGGTTGCTGTCTGCTAACTAATCTACACAGGCAATGAGGGAAAGGTCTAGAATATTAATCATAAGAGGCCTGGTTGTTTACTTGCATCTCCGGCAGTCATTGGATAGGTGAGATGAAATGAGAGGTTGGGTGATACAGAAAAAGATTAAAGTCCTGATGTGAGTGACACATATGTGATGGTTCAGTTTCATCGCCTAAGTAAATTAGACAGAATATATACTGTGTATAACTGCCTGAATGCACATCATCACCAACTGGTTTTGCAGCAGTGCAGTACACAGAGCTATAAATCACTCCATACACCAAAGCAACTGTGAACTTCAGGTTTTCACTAATTTTTTTCCCCCATTTCTCTTTTTCTCCAAGTGTTTGCACATGTATATTTTAGGGTCTTCTGTTTTGCTCTTTTTTCTTTCCCCTCTGAGGTTTCCCCTCTCTTCCTGTCACTCTTCACCCTCCTCTTCTGCAGATCTCCCTATCAAGCAGTGCACACTAAAAGGTACAGCAAGAAAGAACTTCCCATTCACAGAACACCCTGTTTTCTGTGAATCAAGAGGACTAAAAATACTAATGCTTCTCTGCTCCATCTCATTACTCAGTAGGTGTGCAAACGCAACACACACACACACACACACAGAGGTTGAGTGTCAGTGTAAAGAGAATGTTGTCAGAATAAGTAACAGGACTTATTTCTTTAAGTACATTGTCTTTTGGTATTCAGTTACTTATGAGTTTTGTACATAAGACCAGAAGCTTAATGTGACGTCTCACTGCACTAAAGAATGACCTTTGCCTTTTTAAGAGTAAGCCTGTCAAAACACATTAAATGCTTCTCTTCACCAAAAGCTCACATACACACCCCAGTTGAGCCTCATTGCTGTGTGAGAGGCTTGAATGACATAGGGTGCATTCGGCATAACGTGACTTTACTTATGTTTTCCTGTCTTGCTAAACGAGCCATGTTTGAGTAGGCTGCTTGAATAGAAAACCGCTTATGTGTTTGTGTTCTGATGAGTGTGAGCCACCATTGTCTGGTATGGAAACATCCCTGTAGAGGTACTTATAAATGTCTGTGTGTTTCTGTCTTTACTAAGGACGCAGAGGTGACATTTTAGCCCTGCAAATCACATTTTTTAAGCTCCTATTCGAACTTAAGCAAAAGCTATTAGGTCATGAGCACTTTGTATTACACAATATCTTAATTGTCTCTTATAGTATTTCTGTTTTGCTGCTGCCCTCTCTGCAGTCCTTTTTAGGTTTCAGCCCTAAATTCTGCAGACTCAAAAAAGGAGCTATTATGGAAATCGCAGAATTAGGGATTTTTCTTAAGCACCTTCAATTGTAGACATTTCTATAATGTATTTATGTCCTCAAACAACCATATATATCCTTGCACCTCTGGGTGCACAACACTTGTGTTGTGAGTGTGTGTGTACGCAGCAGCAGCGAGAATGCCCCAGGATGTCAGCTGTCTCTCGAGGGAATAGAAGTGTCGTCAAAAATAGAGAGCTTTCATGGTCTAGTTCACCGCTTGTGTCTGCATCCACAACAGATTAAACTTTCTTCCTTAATTGCTTGCTCCAGTTCTTAATAATAAGAATAACTCTGAAAAATTACATAGTGCTGTCTCCATTATTGGGACACTGAAACATGTTATGCTGCACTTAATGAGATACTTACAGTACATGCTTCTGCCATTACACTGTCCCTGTAGAAAAGTCTATCTATCCATATCTATCCATGCTTTGTATTTTTCTACATGGTTGTGCCCTGTCTTCTCTCAGTGTGTGTGTGTGTGTGTGTGTGTGTGTGTGTGTGTGTGTGTGTGTTTGTGAGTGTAAGCAAGTGACAGATGGTCTCTGGTCATAGTCCCAGTGGAATATCCACTCTACAGATGCTGTCGCCAAGCAAGGTGTCAGCAGTAGTTTGCTTTCTCTCTATCTCACTTCCTCAAGATACCAATGTTATATAATAACCACTGTGCTCAGTGACCTCTCAGGGTCACATTGCCCACCGTGTTTTTTTTTCCTATTCTTACAAAAGGTATGTTTTTTCATGAGGATTACATTGATATTCACCTCAAAACCTTTTGCCAGCCTAAAATGCTTTGCCAGAAAAAATGTTCCAGTTACGCAGGACAATCTACAGACATTGCTGTTGACTATTTTTGGATAAAACTAGTTACAAAGCCCGACCTTTCAAACATCATTCTTTCCTTACACATTACTGCAACTCATATGACAGAAAAGTTGTCAATATCGAGAATCCTAAACTTAAAATGAACAGATTTCTGGTAAACACATTTTCCGGGATTTAGATGAAAGACTGATACCATTCTCATAACCTCTATTGCTAATGAATTAAAATGTTGTAGCAAATTTTTAATCCATGTAAAAAAGTCTTTCCTGTGACTATTTCTTGGCGACGACCAGTAACTGGAGACTCTGTCTGGAAACTGCTCCCAGACAGGAAATGGTCCAGCACATAATCATCTGTAAAATGGATAATTGTTGTTTGTACATTTTGGTTTTTCGGTGGTTTAGACAAACAAGTTGTAACATGTTAAATTAGCTCTAGAGATGCTGGTAGGTGAACTGTGTTTTCTGGACAGAGTAAGGTTATGGTTTCACTGGTTCCAGTATTTTACTAAGCTAAGCTAAATGGCAAGAAAACACATATGTCTGGTTTCAAAAATGCCTGTTTGGCCTGTTTGGAACTTTCAATCACCAGATCACCAGCAGCAGAAAACCACTGAAGTGCAAAAGTTGAAATGATATTTCAGCAAGCCATAGGAATGAGTTTAGACCATAAGCCAAGGTCAAGACTTATCCAAGTCCATCATTTAAGAATACATTTTGTTGGCATGATTGCTTACTCCATATCTTTAGCTCTGCATTGAACACACGTGGCTGATCAATGACTGTAAATCCACAAAAATGCCTCTCTGGATTCAGGTGCACCAGAGCTTTTAACCCTGAAGACATCCCAATGCTGAGATGTCATTGTCAATCAATGTCAGGCTATTCAGAGAACAGAATGTGGAGTTTGATGTGCTCCTCTTTTTTCCCCCCCTTGCATTACCTCAGGGTATGAGGGGAGACCACATGTAAAGATTTCAACATGCTTATCCTTCAACAATTAATATACATCTCCTACACTGCCATACAACAAGGATGCTTCTCTAAGAATCTTGCCTTTTGCCTTTCCTTCCATCTTGTCCTGGTCAACTTAATAGAATTCATAAAACAAAGAAGGGATTGATTGGTAAATGAGGCGTGTGAGGGGGGCGAGTGTAGAAATTAATTATTAGAGCAGCACAGTCTCGGCTTGTGATCAACAAGCGTGGACCTGTGGAGCCTCTGTGTGAGTGTGTGAGTGTGTGTGTGTGCGTGTGCGTGTGTGTGTGTGTGTGCGTGTTTCCAATTAAATGCAGTGAAATTGAGAGACTTGGCCTGTAGGAATCTAATTACTAGAATCCTTGGAGGGAAAGAGGACAGAGTGCCTTCAATGTGTCAGCACATCTTGCATGGAGTGTAAGTGTGTGTATGTGTGGAGACGAGCTTTATATACATAAGCAGGTGTCAGCGTGTATAGACTTATTAAAACACTTCTGCAGCAATGATTGTGTATTTATAAATGTTGCATTAAGTGTTTTACACTTTATTTCTGTATCTATGTTATGTGTAGACCTATATATACCTTTATTTTACCCTTGCGTGAATATTTGTGAATTCCCTATTTATGTTTGGGCGTGTTTGTGCTCAGCAGCGAGTGGCTAAGGGTAATGAATCAGGATGGCGGGGAGGTGCTGAAAGGAACCACAGCATCATCACCATCAACAATCACAATAGCTCCATATGTCTGTCAAGCCCTGCTCTGGCCCTTAGAATACACGGCTGGCATTAGAGAGAGAAATCAGACAGGTAGAGAGGGGGCAGAGGGTGATAGATGTAGAGAGGCGGGCCAAAACAATGCAGACAGACTCACAATTCAGTTCTGTATGTCATATTACACTTTGAAGAAAGGCTGGAGAAATATCAGCTATTATTGTAGGAAATACACTATTTCACAGGGCGTTCTTTGCTCAACTGCCAGCTAACTTTTAAAGCAGTATCCAAATATTTGATGCTATACATGGAAACACATGCCCAAAAACACCACAGATATAATGTAGATGTAATTATAAAACAAGGTTTAATCAAAAATATTCATTTTAGTCATTCAATCTTAAAAAGGTAGCTATCCTGTCTTTTTAACTACTCTCTTACAAACAAGGACATTTACTACTTAACTCTATGTGATTCTATATGTTCTGAGTCTATACTGTCACTTACCTGATGCAACATAACATTTTCTTCTATGGCCTTAAACTGTCCGTACATACACAAGTATACTCCTTTCCAACTCCACCAGCATCCTCTCTACCTGATGCTATATGTTGTGCCACGCCACCAGCAGCTACTCATACCCCACAACTTCTACATCACATTACTATGATCCTTGACTAATGTATTCAGTCAGTGAAGGAGGAGCAGAATTCAAATGTGAAAAAATGGAAATAACTAAAAAAATAACCTGTTAGATTAAAATGCATGACTGAAAACACCTAAAGCCAGTCACCACCATTAAATAGTTGCATGTCTGCAGACCTATGTTACTTTGACAATTTGAGGCAGCTGTAACTCATGAACACGGACACAAACCTACAAGCACACAGACACACAAAGTCCACAATCAATCAAATCTATCAACAAATAGACAGAGTGAGGGCTGACATTTACAGCCCCGCAGCTCTCAGTTTTGTGTGTGCATGTGTTTGTATTGTGTGAGTCCTTTGCCACTATGATTCAGTAAGTGGCCACAATGTACCGGCTTTCATAGCAGAAGAGGAGGAAATCGCTACATGAGAACAAAACATGAATGATGGTTCATTAAAACTGTTTTTAACACACAGCACATTTAGGTCTTTCTGACTATAGCACATGTTGTACTGCTGTACTGCTTCTGGCTACTATCCAAAGAGTGAGATGAACAAGAGATGGAGATGAGATGGTTGTGATTAGATTTATTTCCTAATGATAGCATTGATAATTACAATGATGATGATGATGATGATGATGATGATGGCAGTAATGCTGCTGGTGAAAGTGATGATGGCAGTGACTAAGATGATGATGGCAATGACAATGTACTGATGGTAATGATGAGGATGATGCTGTTGATGAAAATAAATGTTGCGGATTATGCAACAGTTTTTAAACCATGAATCAAACAGAACAACCTTGAAGGTGTTAAAATTGATTAAATTAAAAAAAAACAAACACGTGACACATTTTCAAATATGTAAATATCAATACAAAGAAGACAGTTGACAAAATACAGAAGTTAGGTTAATTGAATTGCAATATTAAAGAGTGGGGAAGCGAAGAGGAGTGGAGCATTGTGGACTGAAAGGAGTACAATGGGCATCCAGCCAAAAGCTAGTATGCTTTGTACTCCCCTCCGTTTAGATGTCTCTCTCATCTGCAAACAAACACACACTTACACACCAACAACCACACTCGCACAGACCCTCTGGCAATAGTCAATGTTAATCCCCTTAATTTACAAGCAGAAAACACCAGAGAGATGGGGAGAATGGAGGAAGTGTGTATATTATCCACATTCGTAGAGCATGCCTGATCATAAAGAATTAGAAGATCTGCTTCAAAAGCAGCCTTACATGTGCAAAATGTGGTACTGTATTCATCAATTCAGTCATTGATGTTGATGCAACATCAGTCTGATCAGAAATCATGTGCTCAGTTCCTGCAACTATTTGTGCTGTGCCTAGAAATGACAGGAAGTGCTGGCTTCAGAAAGGAGCTTTGGGTTGAGTTTAGGGGAAATAAGGGCTTATATCTGTGTTTCTCTCTCACACATCATCCATGATTTGACAGAAAAATGATCCAACTGAAGTGTAATGAAACATTACATTGCCATTTAGAGCTAATCTGATTCAATTCAGTTCATTTTCAACTTTAATTTGCCATCTATTTGACACACTACACATGATTGAAAGTGAATGTGTAGATTACACAATTAAAAAGAGATATTTCCTCAAACAAACAAACAAATGCAAACAACACGATGTCTACTCGTCAACACCACACACAGGTGCAGAGGAAAGCACAGCACTGTGTCCTCCTGCTGCTTCACCTCGTCAGACATTTCACTGAAATGCTGCAGATTCTTTCTGTGAACCTCACTTCCCGAGTCAGGATCATTTGTCTAAATTCCACAGTTTCAACAGCACCATAAGGAGGCTTGTCCTTGCCAATGAAATACAGCAGCTCATAGCTTCAGTTCCTGACTTTTAACTAATGTCCCCTGAAAGCAGCAACTAACACACTCGCACTGTTACTTGCCTCATGCTCCCGCAGTGAACTGCGCTGTCAGCGGCGACTTTCCCTCTGATTCTGGACGCTGCATGTTTTATTAAGAGGTGGTTTTATTAAAAATACGTTCGTCTGCTGTGCAGAATCCACTATAGCTTCAGACTGAGGCGTCAGGTAACTGGTGTGCTTGACACGGTGGCCTCTGACATGTTTCTGTCTTATTGGGAGATAGTCACACCCACACTAAACCACACTATATTCTTTAGTTTTCGTAGAAGAATCTTAACAGTATTTTCTGTTTTAGGTATAAACCTTCTGAAATAGCTTTAGTCATAGCAAATAACACGACTGCTTTTAATGCCACTTTCACTTTGGGGCAACTGTCACCAAACTTTTCTTTGTTAAATCCTGCTTCTTGGATTATTTAGTGTGAGTAAACAGGAAGAGAACAAGATCAAGCTGAGAGCTGTTTTCCAGAGCTGACTAGTATCATCCAGTCAAATGTCTCCCTGACTCCAGACATGTGCAGCCCTCAGTCTCCAAACTGCTTAGTCAAAGCTGACTCTGTAAAAGTGTTTGGCCTTTGTCCTGGTGGATCAGTGGGCCGTGGCACATAAAGTCATAGCACTGGATGTTTACTATAATTACTTTCTCTCTTAGGTTGTTTTCACTGATTAAATTGGTTTGAGGCGCTGCAGTAGGTAGCTCAATGAAACCTAACCCACTACCCCCCCTGTTGTTATTAGCTATAATGACTTAACTTAGATTTTACGATTTAGCAATGAAAATTTCAGAACCTGCTTGATATTTGAATGTTCAAAAATGAGTTATGTGGGAAGAGTCTATAATGTTATGCACAGGTGTGCTTCTATTTTCAGAAAAAGATCATTTGGTCTCAGGATTAAGCTCAGATGAGGACCCACTTGCAGGCAGAACACTGGGAGCTTATTAAACACAAGATCTCTTTCCAAGAACCTAACTCATTTATTGCCTTGTAAAAAATATTAGAATATGTAATAATTGTTGTCAGTCATTTTGTATAAATAATAACAGTTGAGTCATTTCAAAATGCCATCACTAGTTTCCCAGAATAATCTAAAAGCTAAATTATTCAACTAGAGTATTATTCTATTTTATGCCTCACAAGTGTGAAATGACCCATTAATCATGTAATCATCCACAGAAAATATTATGAGACAATAATGATGAGGAAATGCCACATTGACTTTAACAGGGCACAAGTCTTATAGCTAGGGTGACATTTGTTCACATCACTGAGCAGTGAGCAGAGTGAGGTTGAACTGTGGGATGTGGTGTAAGTCAGAATGACTTAGTGATGCTAGAGAGGGCCGGAGATGGTCTTCTTTACTGATGTCAGCCCTGACAGGTGACAAAACAGCTGTGGAAGAGGCATGCCAAGGGACCACATGCATGTCTGTGTTTGTCAGAGAGAACAAGCAAGAATAGATATGTGTGAGTGTATCTGTCTGTGTGTGTCTAATAGTCGGTACAAACTATCAGCCATCCATTATCTACCACTTGTTCCGGCTATCCAGGGTTGCAGGGGGCTGGAGCCAATACCATCTGACACTGGTCAGATACAAATGGCCAGTCTATCACAGGGCTGACACATGGGAAGAGACAAACACTCACATTCACACCTATGGGAAATTTAGAGTCACCAATCAATCTAACCTGCATGTGTTTTGACTGTGGGAGGAAACCACACAGGCTGAGCACGCAAACTCCAAAAAGAAAGGCACTGGGTCAATCAAGATTCGAACCAGAACCTTACCAATGTGAGGCGATAGTGCTAATAATCCATTATATTTTTAATTTATTGATTTTTTTTTTTTAAATGTATTAGGGTTTGTCAAAGGTCAGACATATGTGTTGGTCATAGACCAGAGATTTGTGGTCATGCATTTGTGGTCTTCAGATCATGAAGAGTAAAAGAACTTTTGAAACAAATAAATAATGTGGACTAAGTGTGAAATTTTCTGAAAAGCAGGAGTGAGGTTGGATGTTTCGAGGACAATAAAACATGAGTAGGTACATTCTGGGGTCATTATGGTCCAAAAGTCAACCAAAAACTCATGAGGAAATAGTGTACACTCTCTCTAATAGACACTCGTTTCTTCTAGACCCTAAGTTTTTAAGAGGCACTCACTTTAAGTACCTCAGCAATAAACCGCACATTAAACTCAACATAACACGAAAGACATTACTTCACAGGAATTTGACAGCATTTCAAGACTGGTTTTAACCAAGCATCTCTCTAAGCATGTGCTAATATACAAAGCACCACTATACTGCCACAGTTATGGAATACACAGTATCTCATAGTCCAAATAGAAATGTCACGATGTTACAGAACTTTAAAAATAGTTTTGGGGAAATAAGCCAAGGGTTAATATATCACGCAGATGGTTTTGATCAAACTACTTGAATATGTAATATGTGGATTCAGATCATATTTATATCCTGCACATGTTAAATCAAATACTAACATGTTATTCAAATCCTTCTACTTTCCAAAAAATACAAAAACAGGCCCACCAATGCTTAATGTCTACATTTACATATAATGTACTAAATAAAATTATTTATTGAATTCATCTGACCAACTTTAACCTTGATTTCCATATCCAATAGCACATCTTATTTCCAAAGCGAACTGCAGGTTAAAAAGCAACTATCACCTGTCATGAAACTTCAACAGGATACACAATTATCCTGGCCATGACAAACATATCATTTCAGAATACATACCCATCCAGCTGCCATGATCCCACACTCTCCCATGCTGTGCAGCATACAATCATCTATAATTGGGATGTTGTGAGTTGCTGCAACTGCTGCTTGTCAACAGAGATTAGCTTTAGACGTTTGTGTATATGTTGGTTTGTAGCTGTGTTGCACCTGAGCACACTGAGGGAAAGCACTGGGATTAATGTGATACTGCAAGAATAAAAAATAAATGCAAAAACAAATTGATAAAAAATACAGATGCCCACACAAACTCCAGGTGCAATATCGCAAATTAAGACAAAGATGTGGCTACATATGTACAAATGTATCCTATTAAGTTTCAGCTGCCCCTTATGTAAGGCTAAATGGAAAAAGTAGATGTTACATAAATATATTCCCAGTACAGACAGTATTACGTTTTAAAGAATAAAATAAATATCCCCTACATTAAATATCATAAGCTAATGCCTGGGTATTAAATTGGCTCTTCGGACTCTAAGTATAAATGATTATTTCGCTAATAAAACCTTTGTGTTTTGCACAACAGGAGCAATTTACTTTTTCATCACCAGGTTTGACTGCAGCCAATTTCATTTATCACCTCTCCACCTATTCTGAAAGCTGGAGCGAAGCAATCATCATATAGACCATGTGGTAAATATGTATTGTTTGTTTCAGGCATATTGGACAAAACCAAGCAAGCTGAATATAAGACAATGTTCATGTAGATCCACCAACTCAACCAGGCTGAGCCAGAAGGAGCAAATCCTAGAGTTTCCTGATATAGGCAGCCTGGTCTATGTGGTCATCTGATGACTGAGCACAAACATGGCTTGGTGTGTCACCTGGGACAAGGTATCTGATGTTGAAAGACCCAAAACACTCACTGATGATGTGTTTAGGAGCACTGGAAGATTTATTTTGACAATGTTTTGTTTTTAATTGTGTTATAACCATTACAAACTTAAACCAGACCTAATCAGATCAAATGTGTCTCACACAGTGGCTGTTAGTGCCTTAACATGTTAAACAGTGAAATGCTGGGACCACACTGCCCAGATTTAACACTTTATACTAGCCAGCTCTAAAATATCTTCTACAATATTACAGTGTTTTTGTTAAGCTTACAACATCCAATATCAATGAAACATTGACTCACTTTTGACTCACTCTGTAATTTCTTTATTAGGTGTGTAGTTTTGTGCTTGTATGTGCCTGTGTGCCAACCTATGACTGCTGTTCCACTTTGCAAACAGCTTTTGGCACATGCTGTTATGATTGTTAATATTGTGCTCCATTAAATATTTGCAGTTTTTAATGATGAATGAGTTTATGTATTTCATTAACTTGGCCTTGGTCTGTTAAAACTCTGACATCCATCGTTTTACTGCTTTTATTGCTGTTATATACTAAAACTGCCATTTAGGTTAATATGGCTCACCTGAACAGCTGCAGACACACACACCTTTGGTCACAGTTCAGTATGAAACAATAGGAGAGCATGTGGGTGAATGTACATGAGTCAACAGCCTTGTCTGTTGGTGGCATTCACAGTGACTCACATTTCCATGAAGAAAGGAAGGGGTAAGCTTGGAGTCAAGCCCACCTGATTTATAATACTGAAGCAGATGAAAAGTATCTCGGTATTGTTTCAGACTATTATCTGTGTTTTGTTTTTGTATAGGCCACATTGAGACATTTAAAGAAAACTCTTAAACAACCTTTTTGTGATTAAGCTACACACTGGCAGACACTGTTTTCAGCCATTTGTGTCGTGTCTGCATCTTACTGTCTCTGCTGGTGTTCATCCCTCTGTCTTTGTTCTCCATCATAGAGTATCGACAGTTACAGCGACTGAACCTCTTCTCTCTCTTTCTGTCTCGCGCTGCCTCTCACTTCCTCTGGCCTTCACAGGAGGCTCTCAAGGCGCAGTATGTGGGTGCCCTCATCACACAGTTGTCAAGCATAAACCGATCGTTTCACCTAAATGAATAATACCAGCATTCACTACAGACCCACTCCAGTCCTGCTCTCTGTCCCTCTCTCCCCTTTAGCCCTGTGTCATTTTCATCCCTACCACTTCTTCTCTTTTCTCTGTCTCCCCTAGCATCTCTCTCAATCTGTACTTTTTAATCCTCTGCCTCATTTCTCTTTTGCTCTTCTTTCCCTTTTCCCCCAATCATCTGCTCTTCTTTTCTTTCTTTCCTCTTTCTCTCCTGCTGTTGCCCATCACATATTCCATACTCACACCTGTTCGCTCTGTTTGTCCCACCCCCTGTTACTTTCAGGTCATTGTGAGCTGCCGCTACAAAAGAACTATAAATGCCGTCTCTCTGCACCCTACAGAGATCCATAATACAAGATCTCACACAGGCCAGACCTGACATTCATTTGTGTGTGTGTTTTTATGTCTATGCAAAAAAGTATGCGCTGATGAGTGCATTTCTGCCATCATCTTTAGTGGGAACAGCACAAACTGCAAATGCACTTTGACCTTGGTCTAAAAAAGGCATGTCGCCATCATGTGTTTGTCCTCCTTGTGTTCGTCTAATGACTTTCCCATTGCTCCCTGCTGCTTCTCTTGACAGCACATCATTTTTAACATATAGTCTTTGACTGCCAAAAAATAGGAGAGAAAGACTGAAGGACACAAGCCAAATCCCATTGTGTGTGTATAAAGTGGCCCTGACATCACCAGAATAAGATGCTGTCAATGAGATCACTGAAAGAAATGTTTTAAATAGTTTTGCTTAGGAGATTAAAACTTTTTACCAATAAAATATTCATAAATATATTGGTGGTAAGCCATTTTCAGAGTTGACAGACGTATCTTTTTACACTTACTGACACTTGCTCTATGTAGTCCTGTCATCTAACAGTGCTTTGAATAAGAGCATCAGTCAACAAACTTGTTTCAAGGATCAGGGGTGACTATTGTCATTTGCCTCCAATTGTCCAGATCTGGGGCATTTCATTATTGTGATGCCATCAGAGTGACCAACGCAGGAGCAGCAATTCTGCCATTTCCAGAATGGACAAGAAGATTCATTTTGGTGTGGCAGAATCAAGGTCTATGCCTCTTCAGCTGAGAACAATGCAGGGACAATGTGTGTCTGTGTGTTCAATCCAATTATGTTGTAGACGTTAAGATGGCAGTTTTATGCAGAGTCACTTACACTGGGTACACAAGAAGAGAAAGCTTTCATTTTCAGAAAAAATTACAGGCAACCACTGGTAGAAAGTTCAAGAGAAAAACAGTCTGCCTAGAAATGTATATAGCAAATGGTCCTTTACACGTAAATGATCAGCTAGATATAGAATACTAAAGACAGTGCATATGTATGCATAAATATAAAATGCTGTTGAAGCATGATCCAATGCTTGGATCCACAACATTTAGCTTTTCCAGGCTATTTTAATGCAAAATGCACTAATGTGATTTATATGGCATACATTTCTCTATCAACAGAGAGGAGAAGAGAGGAGAGGAGAGGAGAGGAGAGGAGAGGAGAGGAGATGAAAGGAGAGAGGAGAGGACAGAGGGCAATCATGCTCTCTGATCAGATGTTTGCACCATTGTTAAGTGAGTACATTTCTTTGAAATTGTTGGAAATATAGAAGTCCAGCATGTAAACCAGTGACACCTCTAACCTTACATTTGTCAGTGCTGATCCTTGGCTACATCAGGTAGTGTAAACCTTCTTAAATTGTCCACAAGACATAATACAGGAGGGCCTCAACAACTTTGAGTGCATCAATGCATGTGACAGAATACTGTTCGGAACCAGATGCTGCAACTGCACACATACTGCAACTTCTATTTTCAAAGAGCTGTGGTGTTAGCGAGAAAAAAGAGAATTCAATTAATCGTAATCTTGATTACAGTCCATTTAATACTGAATGTGCTCATTGCAAACCAGACTGTCCCTGAAACACAGTAGCGCAGAAAAATGTAATAAATAAACTGCTCAAATTGTTGTTTTAATCCCAGCAACACACAGCAGATAGATATCACACAGATATCCGTCTAAACGTTCAACATTTTTCTGTCGCTGCTGAAATCTAAAGGAGAAAACGAGAAAATGCTCATTTGTCGCACCACTGGGGCTACAAGTCTAATGAACAGGCAACACCTCTGCCTCATCTGTGCGCCTTCTTCTTCTGCTTCCTAAAAGCCATTAACACCGGGGCTGAGGAGCAGACAACCCAACAGCAACATACGATAAACACTTGGAGTAGAAATAGGCCAAACTTACCTTGACTGGCATTAAAAAGGTGTGTCCAGGGTTTACTCAACAAGGCAGTCGAGGTTTCGCCTTCTCTCACACACCTGGCCGGTGAACACCATGGAGAATCAGTGTCCACTGGCCATCTATGGTATCGGCGCACACGGAGGCATTTCGATGAGGAAAGAGGTGAATGTTGTTCCGATGCTGCGGTGCAAAGCCCGGTTCCCTGGTGGAAAACTGGGATGTGCGTTGCAGCCCTGGCGAATCTCTGTAGTGCGCACTGGTCTCACATTTCCATAAACAGCCAAGAAGAAAATCAAACGACACTCTTCACAGTGTTTCTGACCATATAAGTTTTAGGGACTTCTACACCATCTGAAGATATGCTGAAGATAATCCGTATCTGAGTTCCACTTTAAGATATATGCGCTAAGGAATTTGGGAACACTTCTTCTTTTTTTTTTTTTACCTCGCTCACGTTGTCTGAGCACACTGAAAAAAAATCCTACGAAGCAAGAGATAAATATTTGTCCGAACTCGGGTCTTAAAAGAAAGAAACAATCTCCTCCTTTTCCCCAGTTCCCACAAAAACTGGCACAAGAAATATTTTCCCTTCTCTCAGCCCGACACCAATCCCGACACCAGTGTCAGAGCTCAACTTATTCCCAGCCGCTGCATCGAAAAGGCGAGACTGTTTTCAGAACCAGGTGCAGCAGATAATTTACCTGCGGGCTAAAATACAAAAAATAAAATAAAACAAACAAACAAACAAACAAAAAATCAATGAGATTATTATCAATTCACTTCATCGTGCGCCCAGTTCTCCTCCCGCTGGAACACGAGGTGCAAGGCTGAATCTGTCAAACCAGCCTCTTCACACAGCCAAAAATATCCCACGACGGTTTACCCAGGAATAACTCCGGGTTTAAAACATGAAGCTGCTAAGAGAAAAGTGAATCTTTTGAAATTATTCCCGCGCTCCATGGGTTTATTCATTTGGCTCCGGCGCGTCAACACCTCGTCTTGTGGCTGGATTCTCTGCAAAGAGTTCTGAGAGTAAGAGAGAGAGAGAACAGAGACAGAGGGAGGGAGAGAGTCAGATTTAGGCAAACGGGCAATATCAGGCTCCTGAAAGAAGAGTGACACGAAGCTGAGAGGGGCCACAGACGTTTATTTCGATCCCATCTGAAAGTGCGTGTGGCAGTAAATCACTGCTTAAGTTGAGCCTGAATGGAACTGAAAAGAGTGTTAAAGGCAGACAAGGAGCTGCGGTGCTGTGGTGAGGGGAGGGCATGGTGGGTTTAATATTTCAGGCATACTTACATACACTTATAACCAGCTGAGACAGAGGAGCGACACACACACACACACACACACACACGGACACACAGACTAGCCACGCACACAGCAGTGGATAATCAGGTTGAGCGTGTCATGTCCTCATGAGATCAGACAAGCGAACGCACCATCTCAGTGTGAACGCGGAAGAGTCACGCATGAACAACTTCGATTAAAACCCCACGGGACGGCGAGGGGTTGGTGGGAGGTCTGCACTGGACGGACTGTACTTCTGATGATGTAGGTAGGTGGGTGGCGATACCTTGGCGTCTGAGAAAATAACATATTGTATATTGTTTTAGCTCTGGCAGCAAGTCGGGCCAGAGAGACGAGAGAAAGACAGAGAGCGACAGAAAAGGAGAGATGGGAGTCGCCTCAAGAGAGCTTAATGCAGATGAAAAATCAGCCGCGAAGGAAAATCGTATTTGCAAGTGGTGCTGGTGGGGAGGGCTGGGGGCAGACAACACACACACACAGACACACACACACACACACGCACACACGCACTGGAAATTCTTTTATTCCTCGATGCCATAATTTTTATGCGTTCAGCACCATGGACAGCTAACAAGCGGGCAGGCCCTTTCAGCTCTCTGCACTGTGCTGAAAACTTCTCTCATTTGGAAAGACTCACATTAATGTAAACCATTACTCTCTTGTTCTCTCCATTTATGTGCTGCAACCTCCTCCACAAAGGGTCAAAGTGCTTGGTCAACTTTCTCACGGACTCTCTCACGGACTCTAGAGATATTTCCTGGCATGGACTTTACTGTTGCTTGGAACCATTAGGCTTTTATCATTTTGGAGATGACCTGTCAGACTATCACTTACTATTTTCTCTGAACTTTAACCAAAATAGTCTGAGTGGTTGTCATTAGAAGTTCATGTTCTCATCGAGAACTCAGGGGAGGGACAAATCTCACTTCTATTTTAGTTCACCCATCAAATATTGCATAAAATAATATGTACAATAATAAAACGGTGGCAGAAGGCCCCTCCACACCATCTCCTGAGGGTCCTAACTCTAATGAACTTATCCTCTGCAGCACACCAGTCTTCCTTTCCTGATGGCTGAGTCCTCGTAAAAGCCATTTCATCACAGCATTTGATGGGTTTTGCACCTCCACTTGAAGAAACGTTCAGTGTTTTTGCTCCAAATGGACTGAGCTTCAGGTCTTAAACCAGTGACAGTTCTGTCTATTGTTGTTTAGCGGTTCTTGCTCTAATGTGGATTACTACAGTGGTTGAGGTCAGGTCAGTCGCACTGAGAGCAGAGCGTCAGCTTGTGATAAAGCATATGGGTATACGTATTGACAGCAAAACACATATTATAGCACTATTATACTGCACAAAAGAAAAAGGTTTGAAGGCATGAAAATTGTATGTTTTGCCATTGTGAGGCTATGAATAATTCAAGGCGCCATGTGCAAAAATACCCCCACTTGCCAGCTTGAAGTAAAGTGCGTTATTCATAAGTTGTGAATAATTAAGGTTTAGGGAGCAGAGTTGGAAGTGAGGGGGATATTTGCTGACTCTATGCTTGTCTGGGTTGGCACTTATCAGGAAATACAATGTTTGGGTCAGGCAATTAGCAGGCAGAACAAAGAACAAAGCTAGGTACCCCATGTGTTTCAATGATAAAGAAAACACTGGCAAACTAGTTTTCTTCATTGAAGTTAGGATATTATAAACAATAAGTATGTCACTAACTTTGTGTTATTCCTGCTAGAATTTAGGAAGTTTTCTTTGTATTAGACATCTTTGCATGTGAGTATAACCAAACTCATTATTTGTATTAGTTACCAAACAGTGTGGGAATTTCTGTGTGCTACTGAGAATTGTTGCATCATATTGCATTACATCACATCATAGCACATCATGTCACCTAGTGTCACATCACATCTCATCACATCAGGTCACATTGCATTAAGTGACTTCATGTCACTCTGCTGCAGGAACAACACAAGACCCAAGAAGTAAGACAATGATACAACATAGTGACATGTATGAAGGTCTTTTTTCAACTCAGGACTATAACATCAGTATATGATTCTTTCTACAACCTGCCAAAGTGAAAATCAGATGATTTTTATATTAAGAGCTGTGTTGAGGAACAGCATATATTTTTATACCACAAATATGAGATCCAGCTGTGAAGAAGACTGGTGCAAAATGTACTTATCCAGGACAAATCAGTCCCACTAATCTCACTTACCCACAGAGGCCTCTGATTATGGCAGATATATGCTCCCAACTAACCAAACTGTAATCTGATCAAAATGACCATCATGTAAATTGCTTAGGTGTGATATATTGACTATAAATCCAAAAGGTCAGACTTCAGCCTCCAGTGCTGATACAGTGCAGGTTGTATTAATATTCAAATGCTCTATTTGACACAGTTTTTAAGAGTATGGTAGGACACACTTTATGCCTGAAAAGCAATTGTGAAACTTTGTTTAAATTGTCTCCATCACTTTGGATGAGCACATCGATAGAGGATGGTTTAGACAGAGATGCCAATTGCACACAGCCCCCAGGGCTGCCATGAAAAGATAGGCTACATCCCAAGCTGAGTGTGTGCATTAGAGGCTGTGTCTCTGTGTGAAAGTGTGTGTTCTCACCTTCCCTAAGTAGAGATAACGGGGAGTCCTGGAGGTACCTGGAGCACGGAGGAGATCTGAAGAAAAGCGATTAATGCCAGAGGCTCAAATCACTTATCTAAACTGTGTTAACAACAGCTACAAATTTTGTGAACATTGACAAACTTTCATACACATATATGCACATACAGTGCATTTAAGGAGTTTGCTGATGTGTGCCAGTGTTACACATACCGGAATTCATGCACACAGAGAAGTACATAAACCAACAGGGGTTCAGTTTAATGACTTCAGGTGTGTTTATTTATGTGTATTTAAACTGCATTCATCCCATGTGACATGAAACATTTGGTTCTTTATAACATCATTTTTGTCTTATGTAAAGCACATTGGATTTTCCTTCTGCGCTATAATCTCCCCTTGCCAGGTTTTGCCTGTGTGTCAAACTTTCTCTGTCTTTTACACACACACACACACGTATGTACACCTACACAATTGAAACCTGAACTGTGGTCCTTCTGTGTTCTTATAAAACATTCAGAGTCCCAATTGACCGGACATGTGGTCCCCTTTGAGTGGATATGCCCCTGCATGTCAGTGTGTGGGTGTCTAGGCCACACATTAGATGTCTTTACAAAAGGGTCATGTTACTCTATTTTTCAATGCCAGTGGAGAAAGTGATCATCGCAGAGGAAAGAAAGGTAAGAAGAGTGAAAGAAAGAACAAAGTTGGGCTGATGACAGGAAAAGTATAGAGCCAAGGAGAAGGAGCTAAGAATAAAGGAGAGAAGCTCACTAGAGAAGAAGGAAGGATTGGAGAGTGATAGGAAAGTGAATCAGAAAAGTCAATAGGTGAAATAAGGAAATGTAGCTGAAAGTAGCAATAAAGTCAAAGAAAATTCATATAAAAAGTCATTATATTTCAAAATGCCCACAGTCCTGGGTTGTCACAACAAAAACAATTCACAGAAACTCTGCTACTATTAAACTCCAGCTGTGACATTTCGCCCAGTGGACTCTTTGCTTGTTTAGCTGTGTGTTGTTAGCTTTGTGCTTTGGTGGCAAATGTTTTTTGTTTGAAACCAAAATCATACAAACTAAACAGTATTTCAAATTGCCTCATTTTGTTTCCTATCAGGTTTCAGTTGCTGTGAATATAACCTTATGTTCTCTTTTAGTGCACTGACAGCAGCTATGAAGAGTGCTTTGTGGGAATGGGCAGTGTTGTGTGTTCACTGTGATCTTTCATTTTAATATTATGCCAACATTATGTTTTTATATCATTATTTTATATCATTATCACATGTACTTGGGCAAACGACTGAACCAACCCCTGTTATCACTGTAAATTACGTGAACAAAAATATCAACGTATGTCTAGCAGTGGTTCTAAACTGTTTTTTTAACTGCAAACCCCCTGATTGCACTCACACAACACATATTTACAAACCTGTACAAACACAAAACTCACTCCTGCTCCCCTCAGCCAGATTCATCACTTGCGTAAAAATCAATTTACCTGATGTTGAGACAACAGCTTAAGAATTTAAACCAAATTGACTTGATTTTAAGTCTATTTACACTATTTCTCTTCCCCTCACGCACAAACAGGTATACAACCACACACAATACACATGACAATCGCGCACATATGTCTTCGAATACAGTCTCATTTCACAGTCTGCTCTTTACCTACCCAGAAGCCCCCTGGAGGGATTTAGTAAATAGAAAGCTAGTTTGTACTTTCCATTAGAGCCTAATTCTATTACGCAGCTGGCTCTGATCGATCCGAACATTCAGTGAGACATGCAAAAAAAAAAAAAAAAAAAATAGCAAGTGGAGGCCACTGTGGTTTGAGGATGGAGGTGGGAAAAGGTGGGAGCATACGAGGGATAAAATAAATAATAAATAAATGAATGAGGACAATGGGAAATAAAAATAAGAAAGAGAAAACAGAGCTTGACCTGATTGATATCATCTTTGGATATAAAATTTAAATAAAATTACACTTAAACACACACTACATAACATTTATTCATATTACATACTCAGGCATACACCTTATCCTTCATGTGTCTAAGTTATATTGTGTGCATGAGAAAAATGCATGCTGATGCTCTGACATCATAAATACACATTGGCTACGTGGGTGTATGTAGCTCCAAAACACACTGATTCAAAGTGACAGCATGCATATCATTTGAACAGTGCAGAGACCTGAAACACACATGCACAGGCATAGACACGTATATATGTACACACACCCAGGGAAGAGATAGAGAAAGGCGATCATCACACAGGTGATGTGGGAGCAAGAGCTGGACAGATATAAAAACCCATATCTGTCAGGGAAGCCTGGGGATTGTGTACTATATGATGTCGAGATTGGAGTTTATTTGTGTGTATATGCTCAAACCAGGCAGTTCGTGGAACCAGAAATGTGGTCAAACCTGTCTCACTGTGCCCAAGGGGACAAATGTGAATAAACCTGAAGAAAAACAGAGAGATTACGGGGGATGGTTTTTCAGAAAAATCTGGAGAGTACGAAAGAAAGATGGTGGCGAGAGGCAGCACAGTTTAAAAAGGCAGAAATGAGTTCAGAGAGGGGTGTGAAGGAGTCCAGGTGATTTGATAAGACACAGAAAACAAAGAGAAATGAACATTTACTTACAACATAAAGCACAGATGTCACAGCAACCCATCCCAATAAGATTAGATGAGTATATTGTTAGATGAGTACGTCTGTTCTGTCAGATCCTAAGAGAACATGGGTTCAGTTACCACAAATTAGACATTACAAGAGGAGAATATATTAAAAAAAACACATCACCACACAGAGAAAGAATTAAACAGGATGAAAATGATGAATATTCCTCATTTAGATAATTATTGGTTGATAAAATAAGTAAAAGCTCAATTTCTTCATTGACACGATGAAGAAAAATGGAAAAGATCCTCTCCCAGCATGCTTCACAGGAACACAGGAGACTGGTCACAGAGCAGTGTAGCTCCCTCACTGAGCATGCAGGCACTTAAATGCAGCTCAGCGTAATGCAAGAGGACAGACTTGACATATAAATGAAAGCAACTGGGAGACAATAAGGAGAACTGTGTACACAAGCTGCTAGCAAAGCAAGCCAACATTGGACTAAATAAGCAGATGGGGTCTAAGAATATCCTGTTTAAAAGTATTTCCCTGTGTTAATGGTCAAAAGTAATCAAACAAAAAAGTGTTTTCTGGATTAACACCAAAACAAGGCAAATGGCTCATTATGCTTATTTTATCCCTGACACACACATCACATTGTTGTTGGCAGCTCCATCATTGTAGGTCTGTCATTTTGAACAATGTTTCATTTGACAGCTCTGAAAAATAAAGTTCATGAAACATCTTTTATTCCTCAGCTGTTAGAATTAGAAGAACCTGTTTTTCTCACAGGAGTAGTATATTGTTCTTACAGACATGTTTTAAAATAATCATGTAACAGCCACAATTTAGCCCATCATTAATATTAAGGGTACATCATAATTGAGAACTAGCATTACATAAGCACTCAGCAACTTGTACACTTATAGTTCAACATTTATGGTTGACTGGCACATATAATAGATTAGAAGGTCAATTCACTTATATCTAGCCATAGATTGAAAATGTTGTAGCATCACTGTAGCGCTGGCCAGGCTTATGGGGGCATTATGGGCATTAAATGCAAATTCTGTTTAATGGTGAACTTAGCTTTTAAATTATGAAGTCCTGGCCTGAATGCAACTCATTACATGCTTGCTAGAGGTAAATTTATGTTCCCATTAGACTGTACATAAATCTAGATAAATGCATTGTAATAAATGCTTGACTCCAAAACTATTATTTGCATTCTGAGATCTTAAATATAGGCATTTAGCAACTATATTTATACAAGTGAGTTGGTAAAATAAGTGACTGTTCCTCAGGCTGTAGTATGCTGTAGTGACAGATAATTCTAAGGGTTATGAAAAACTGGTACATTAATGAAAAAAGATCATCAACAATGAAACAAATGTAAAACGTTCAGTAGAGCATACATAGCTAAAAGCATATTTACAGTACATTGGCTGAGGAGCCAGGTCAGTGTTTCCTGCCACACACCCTGGAGTTCTCACATAGCGTGTGATTATAGTAGAGTGAAAGTTCTGTGTATCCCATGTGAGAGCAAGATTCCCTTTCCCCTCCAATTTCAGATCTTAAAAATCAATTTAAAGATATTACTCAAGGTCAGTCTCAGTTTAGCCTGTGGCCCTGATGTTTGTATGCTTTAGACTGATTTTAAAGTCACTGAACTCAAACCTGCCAGGTTGTCAGACAACATCTGTCAGCATTACTATGGTGATGAGCTTCATTCTTACCCTGGAGACAACTCAAGCAAACAGGGTGAGTGACTTTGACACAATGTGTGTGAGGAGCATTAGAAATCTGGTTGGAGGTTACAGGTGATTAACTCACAGGGGCATAGTCTGTCTCACTCTTTGTCTCTGTCACACACATAAAAACAAACAAGCACACTCAGACAAACATGTCACATACACCACAGTGCATGTATTTTCATTGAATGCGTTACTTGAATATCCTAAAATGAGATACATGTATTACTGAAGCCAGCAAACGTGCTGTGTTTGTGTCTGCAGGTCTTCACCTTTGCAGATCGACTGGTATATGGAACAGTTTGTGTTCCATGCAGGAATGACAATTCAATGACAGAAGACAACTAAACACAGAAAGCTCACATTATCACAAAACAAAGCATATAACCATTATACTAAACCACTTATTTGCCTACCATCCACGCACAGAGAACATATATTCAAACTTGGCTGGTTGGTTTGTTTGTTTTTCTTTGTTATATATATTCTTCTACTTGTTGTTCAGTGCTCTTACAAGCCCACCAGAATTTCTGTTTTCTCCTGCACAGTTGTTATGTTTGGCAGCATTGTTTTTATTTTATGGCTTCTACACAAATAAATAAAATATAATCCAAATTTAAAATCCACAAGGTAACACTATCATGATGCTGAACTCACCAGGTTTTTTTCAGTTTATGCCTGATCATGTTTCTAATACAAAAGACCAAGCCTGAGGTGAGGCAGGCATGCAGAACATGAATCCAGGACCGCAGTCAGCTCAGAGCAGGCCCACGCACATCTCAATGTGTGGCTGATAGCTTCAGTGCAGAAATCTGGAGTCATGCTGGCGCTAAATATAGACAAAGGTTTTATGTAAGCTGAAATGAATCATTCTATTCCACACATTTCAGCACATTTACTCACACGCACTGAATAAGTGACATGGCGCAGGTGAAGGAAACACAGGGATGTGTTAAACATCTGCGATACTCATTACAGGAAAGACATTTAGAGAACTGACAACACAGACATATGCTTTATGTCTGCCTGCTGAAACCACATACATTTACTTAGGTGTTATTCTGTGTTATTCCAAGGCAGGCAATTTGAATGTGTTAATTAAAGCCATAACATGATTGATTGGATGTGTGTGCGACAGCTTGACCATCACAGGGTTTTACAAGAAAGCAGATAATGGATCAATGTGTCTGAGCAACACACAGGTCATGTAAACATACTGGTCAGTTAGGTGCACACACATCACCTCATCTTACTAGTTTTACTGTAAATATGTGTAAAAGTGAACAAAAAGAGTCAGAAATAGGGGTCAGCCTTGACCCATGCTAACATTATATAAGTGGATGCAAAACAAACACACGGGTACCCTAACAACACAACCCTGGATATTGATCTTGTCTGCCACAAAATAATGAAGAGAGGAAGTGTTAAAATGAGTTACCTCCACTTGAGAGTGTGGGAAGGGGTTGGTTACAGCTAAAGAATGACACAGAGGGAGAATAGGAGAGACAACTCGGCAGAGAAAAAAAAGACACTGAAGGGGGAGGTAGTGGTCAGCGAAAGACTTGGGAAATAGAGGTAGCCCAAAGAAGAGGAGAGAGGAGGGCAAATAGAAGAAGGAGAAGAAAGGTAGGTGAGACAAACAAGATGATGATAGAAAGAGAGAGGGAAATGAGTAGAGGAAGTAAATTGTTGTCATCAAGGCAGCCGCAACTGTTTGTTGTTATCATTCTGGGGAGATCACCTTTGACACTGCTGTTGGCTTCAGAGCACACACATATATAGTACATGCACCTGTTGGTCATGGAGAAACCATGTCAGACTGACCCCATGTAGGAAGCCCCCCCTTCCCCCTTCCCCCTCCCCCCCCCCCATACACATATTGTATTTCTGTTAATGTATCCTGACAAGCAAAAGAACAGGGGGCCATCTAACATGATCCCACCAGCCTCTGGTTTGAAGGACCATACCAGGGGAACCACTTCTGCACTGAGGTTTTTCCTCATTTCCTTTTCTCTATACCTCTCTTCTCAAATGAGACATCACCACACACATTGCCTTCTGTTACATCAGATGATACTATTAAAAATGCTCACAAGTCACTGAAACAAATACACATACACAGACACACACAAACAGAGATTTATGTCATATCCTGATTTTCATTTCTGTCTCCGTGCTACTGCATGAACTGTATGAAGAACACATTCAACACATCCAAAAGGAATCAATGATATTCTCTTAAATTAGATTAATATAGCAAGGGTGACATCTACTGGCCAACATAGCTAATTTCCTATTTTTTTTTATTTACATGGAAATTGAATTAACAGTAGAAATAAATAAATGGAATGAAGCTAAATCAGTTTTCTAAACACCTCCTGCACAAGCTGAAGATAAGTTGAGGTGGAATTTGTGGCATCAAACCAGACACTATCACTGGTGACAGACGATTAATTATTTTTCTGCAACATTTGTACATAGATTTTAAGCAACTGTAAAGTGTCAGTTCATAGTCTGATCATGCGAATGTATTAATACAATGAGCTTGTCTATGGATTGGGCCATAAAATATATATTATATATATATATATAATATATATTAGATTTATTTTAAAAGAACTTTTTACCAGGTAACGTTGCTTGTGTAACTGTGCACTGGGCATAGAATATGTAAATTCTGTGTAAGCAATAAAGCAAGAAAAGTGAATATTTCACACTAGAGAAACCTTTTTTTTTCAGAAAATGGCATGCTTTAATAAATGTTTCAGGCAGGCATTATAGCATTATTATGGCAGAGATTAATGAAAAAAAATTAATTTAAACAATTGTAGTATCAGGTTGCAACATAACAAAATTTAAAAAAGTGAAGAGGGCCTAAATACATTGTATCTGGAATGTTCGGGAGGGAAAAGAATGTAACTGATCTCAATTTATGTGCTACTCAAAGCAAATAAGAGCCTGATAATGGGCCTGGGGCTGCTCTATGTTTGGTTTTCTTTTAAGTCACTAACTCTTATCAACAACATACAGCTACACTACTAGCTTTATGTAAGTACATTTCTTATAATTGTATGTCTCTATCTTATCTATCTATTGTTCTGTCTGTGCTATTACACATGTACACCTGTCTACACATGCCAACAAGCTAAATTAGGAGTGCATAATTCTGTCCTCGAAGGCCACTGTCCTACTTGTTTCCCTGCCAAATCAATCAGAATCTGGAAGATACCATCTCAGATGAGGGTGGAGTGGGGGAAGACACAGTTTATTGGTATCTTCCAGCTTCTGATTGGCTAAACACACCTGGTCCAGGTAATCAGCAGTGGGTGGGGCAGAGACAGTTGGAAATCAAACAAGGCTGTGACATTCCAGGGCTGGAATTGACCACCCCTGAGCTAAATTCTTGCATCACACAGTAATATGGCACCACGTGTCTTTGGCAATTTGAAAGCTGGAGGGTAACCTGAGAGCAGACAAATTAAAAAGGGCAAGCTGATTTTTAATCCACCAGTTCCTGGGAGGGTGGAAGTTTACTTAATCTCAAAGCTTGTGATGCGAGCCTCCCCTTCAATGCTGATGAATGAGTACTTCTCTGCACCTATGCGATTTGGGAAGTGAATTTGAGAGCCATCTGATAAAGACACCAGGAACTCCGTAGGGGTGAACTGTATGATGATCTGTACAGTTTAAGGAAAGTGAGAGATGGAGAGAAAAGGAGAGAAAATATTATCTTGATAGTACCTATTGTTGGGTACAGTAACACACATTTTCCAGCAGAGGTCACTAACAGAGAGGCAGAACGCATACAAGCAGACCCACAAGCAAGACAAGAATATGTACACGCACACAGGACCTGTTACCTTAAACTCCTCTCCCTGTCGGAAAGGAAAGCTTCCATCACGGTGCTCCTCACACCAGTTGCCTCCTTGGTACGAGTTGCAAACCACGACGTTTTCATCTCCGTGGGCATTAAAGCGGGGGTTGATATGCAATGTAATGTCCTTATCATCAGGGCCAATATTCACTGCAAAACTGCAGAGAATATTGATTAGCACACAAAGACATGTATTATTTTGATATGGCTCATTAGCTTTAAAATGAATGAAACACTGAGGAGCATGTTTCACTAGTTATACTAGTTACTAAAGAAAAGAGACTACAGAAGATATCCAAATATCTGAACCTGGGCAAAGGAATAACATCCTGTATGACAAGCATGAAATTTCTTTCTGAAACACCAGTGCACCAAAATGAACTAAGAAGAGGTTTGTGTTTTCAGTTTTACTGTAAGTTATTTGTTTCAAAATTAAACTATCGTTTTGCATTATTACTACTTACTTGGTAGCATCAGGCTTGGGAACTCCAACAATGGTCAGGGTCTGCCCGACCTTGAAGGACATGTTCTGAATGTTCATACTCTGTGCAAAAGAGGGGTAGGAGAGTGATATAGTGTGTTATATTGATGTAATACTCCTGGATTTTACTAAAAAACACATTTTTTATAGCAGTTACAGGCAAAAACTCCAGCAGCAGTCATCTCAGCCAACTCTACAATCGTCATTCCATCCTTAGAAATTATAGAACATGTGTTCTCAATTATACTCCCACTGATGGATTGTTCACTCTAGCCATGGCCCTTTTCCACTATGCTGACTTTGGCAGAAGCTAGAAATGTTGAAAACAGATGAGGGACAACTGGACAAACTGAGTAATATTTTCCAAAGTGCAATTCTAGATGGCAAGTATAGCATGGAAAAAAAAGGCTGAACATCCCAGCAATCCTCTGCTCAGTTTCTACTGTACATGTGGCAGGAGTGTACTGAGCTGTGTCAGGATTATGAAATCATATTTGAGCAATCTATTATTTGATTGTAAAATACTGATGTGAAACAATTTTTTATAATAGTGTAATACTTTGTCAAATCAGGGCAACAAGAAATAATATACAACCATTCCCTATGTGCAAAATTGAATTCTATACCTGTTTATTCCTATTTAGGGTCACAGGGATCAGCTGGAGCCTATCCCAGCTCTCTTTCAGGTGAAAGGCAGGGGTACACCCTGGACAGGTCCCCAGTCCATCACAGGGCCACATAGAGACAAACAACCTCACACACTCACACTCACTCCTATGGGCAATTTTGAGTCACCAATCAACCTGACATACATGTTTTTGGACTGTGGGAGGAAACCAGAGTACCTGGAGAAAACCCACACAGAAAGGCCAGGTTTCCAACGTCTTGCTATGAGGCAACAGTGCCAACCACCAAGCCACCATACTATCTCTATAAAGACCAACCCAAAGAAAATGAACTGAAGTGTAAAGGGATAGGATGACATAGATAGAATATTCTTTCTAAGTTAGAGTCCAGTTGTGCATGGATACCACATGTCACTAGGGCTTGAGCTGCATGGGGATGGGCTGAGGTGGAAGTTGGCAGTCAGCCTGCATTTTCCTTTTGACACACTGCTGTCTAAAGGATTGTGTAAGTCATGCCAATTAGTCACTTCGGACAGTGACAAAACCCTGTGAGTGACAAAACATCAAGAAACAAGAAACATTCCATTTATACAAGTACACATATTCACCACAAATAAAGGGTTTACTATAATGAATGAGTTTATTCTAAAATAACTGTCATCCTGCTAAAAAACAGCCTTCACAACCTACCAGTGCTCAAAGAGCTAACTTTAAGAACCAGTAGCACCTATTTAAGCCTGTAGACGGTGACGTTATTTCATTGTGTCCACTAATATAATTTAAGCACTCTTGTCCTTACGCATTTACTCCTGAGGCCAAGCATAAATGATACTGTACTCTACTCAGTTTATGAGTCCAAAAAAGAAAAAAAAAAAATCACGATGCAGCCCTGTCTGCATTCAGCTCTAACATACTGGGACTGAGAGACGGCATGTTTGGAATTACAAAGACAAATGTTAAGCATTGCTGTTACAGTGTGCATCCTGTGCAGCTGCAGGATGCATCTAATAATATAAACTGCTGACTCACTTAACAATTTGCAGATATTGAGAGAAAAGTAACTAATTTGCTGTGTAGTGCTCTGTGCTGCATATTTTGACCATAAAAGGCAAAGACAGAAGCAGAACTCACAAAAGCTAAATAAGTCATATGCAATGAGCTGCTGTATTTAAGCTAAAGCAAAGTTCAGCTCAGTTACATCAGCATTGCAGAGTGAGCTGGCACAAGTCATTGAGTTGTCAGTTACACTTTTTATATATGAGCGAACGCTGTTTATACATCTACAGTAAGTCATAAAATACAGAGTAAGATCAATCCAGGAGCACAGTATTAAAATGATAGTTACCTTCATATTTGCAGATATAGTCAAGGAGAACAGCTGAAAAGAAGGGAGTGTGCTGCAGGCAGGGCCTTCCCTCACTGCAACCCGAGATATATACAGTGTGGGAGGGTCCTTGATACTGAGTGACATTTTAAACAGCAAATACAATCAAACCATTAGTAAACTTTTCCCAATGGATTCAAAGCGAGGTTATAGACCATAAATATCTAACTTAGTGCTTAGCGAGTGGTTTCAGAGCTTGGTGAAGTAAAGACAATTAGTGATATATTGTTCACTGACAACAGACTGGTACTTTATAACCCGGTGGTGCTGAGACTGACTGTGAGAGGGAGCAGAGCAGAATGGCAGACAGAAATAGAAAAGCATTTGTTACCAGGGAGAAGACTAAATATTTAGAACAGCCCATAGCCTCAATGCCCACAGACTGAATGTGGCTTGTAATTTACAGTAGGATCAAATGGCAGCATTTGAGCTCAGTCTAACTACAGATATTTAATTCTAAACTGTAGTTACATGTGAAGGGGGTCAAAGTGAAATTGAACTGACGTCAAATCCTGAAAATGCTGGAATCTCTGACTCATAGTTAGCACCAGGCTACACTTTCATCTGTGGACACATGACTTGCATAGCTGCTGTATCTCAGTGGCTCAATAAAGGAATAAGATACACTTTTACTGCAATGTAACACAACCTAATGTATATTTATGACTTGGTAAATGTACATTAAAATCCGTTTTACAAACATTTTGCTCTTTTCAGGTTTTTCTGTGTTGCAGCATAGTTTATATATTATAGATTTATATATTGACCAGTGTAGACGCACGTGGCACATGTTGAAACTTCCCTTCGTATTTCCTCCTCAGTATGAGCCAAATGTTTTTTCCAATATCAATAACTTTGTTAATTATTTATTGAGCAGGGATTAGTGTAGCACACTGCCTTGGGTCAGTGTGTTAATAAAGATCACGAGTTGAGTCTCATGGTGAGCTAGTAACTGGGCCTACATTATTATTGTTTGCTTTAAGTAATGAGGAATACTTTGAATGGGTTTTAGTTTTGTAGAGTCTGACTGTGTGCATGTGTACATGCTCCCAACATAAAAACAATCTTTTCATAACTACAAGTGCCCTATAAAAGTGCCCTATTATTAGGGCACTTTTATACTAGGAGACACGATTTGAAGTCAAATGGGATCTTACAGCTCTACAAATAACTCATTTTGACAGAAAGTGAGAAAACTGCTGCTAATCTGTGATTGAGGAAGGAAACGGATATCATTCATAGCATTTTGTAACTACACAACTCTTTAAATTATGATCACTGACAGAAAAGTACACACAATTAAGAGTTTTCATGTGCACTTCCATGGAATTTATTTCTGCTGTTCCTTCTGTGTGTTTGCTCACAAACAGTGTGGGGTTTATTCTTATCTCAAGCAGCTGGCATGTATCAGAGACAAAAAACCAAAAGTGTCTGAGCCACAGCATAAACTGTGTCAGCCTCATCCTCACATAATTTTATTCTCTCTATGCGATGTTTTTTTTTTTTTTTTTTTTTTTTGGGAAGATAAATCAAAATGGCTTTCCATTTAGAAACTGAGGATGATGTAGATTGCTTCATCTTGCCCCATGACCGGGTCTCAAGACACTCAGCTGATCTAACACAGAAACTTCAATACCCACAAACTATAAACTAATACAAATCTTTCACTGTAAAAAGAAATTGATTCACTGTCACACCGCACTAATAATGCACAGTTTGTAATCAAACAACACAAACCTTCACGACATATCTTTCTGTGTAATTAATTCTAATCGACATGATTGGCACAGCAGACCATTAGAAGCAGAGCTGACTGCTTTGACTGTTTTACTTTAAGAGCTTTGACTGGAATTACGTAATGCATTGCGTCTGCTCTGATACTGTGTGGAGTTTTGTCCTCTATTGGCCTCCTGTGGTTACTGTGAGGGACTGCAAGACTACATGAAGACTGTCTGCTTAAATTCATAAAATAAAGAACTGATATGCTGAACAAAATTAAATCCATTTCTCAAAAATGGCTGACCCTCATAATTAGGACAAAGTGACCAAAAAAAAAAAAAAAAAAAAGTGTTGGATTCTCTGTTAAAGTCAAGCAAAGCGGCTGAGAGCAAGGTTTTGGTCTAAGACACCCAGCCTCCAGTCACCATCCTGTCTACTGGCCTGGCCTGGGTGCAGCCTTTACATCTTTTAGATTATTTCTCCCTCTAAAGACAATGAGTCTTCAGACTAATAAAGTATTAAGAGCCAGAAACATTACACATTTGAACACTGCCACATTCATTTAAACAGGTCTGGTCCTCCTCCTAGTTAAATAGAACTGCGAATAGCCAAAAACCAAAAAATAACAATGTAATATTCATTATTTTAACGATCAGTGTACGTTAGAATACGTTGTACTCATATTTCTCTCCACTATTGTTTACTCGTTCCACAAAAACTTCAGCTATTTTGTTTACATCGACTTATTATTGGCTCTATAAGCAGGAAAAGAGGTGATTTAAATCAGACACATTTTATTAGGTCAACATTAGTGCAGCGAGTATTACACTGTGATTACACCATTGTCCTGCTGCTCTGAGAGAGACAGGCCCATTTAATCATATGAACGACCCCCTCGCTGGTATTGGTCCATTGCAAACTTATTCAAAGTGACTGAAACACTATTGGTGAATAACAAATAAAAAGGCACGTACACACGCGTATCCACGCCTCTCTCATAATTACCAATGAGGTGGTGGCAATTTTATTTAAATGCATGAAATGGAAACAGACAGTACATAAAAATAACCACGATGTTACTCATATGTTAGACGAGCTGCGTTAATGTTGGCTAATTAACTTTGGCTTGTGGGGTTTGCGGTGCACCGGGTAGCTGCTGTGCGTGTGTATGTTTGGCTGGTCGCCGTCATCACAACAACTGGGACGGCTTGAATTTTCTTAGTACCGGACTGGCATAGAAATGGCTTCGATAGCAGCCGCGCACGAACCAGGTATAAGCCCGGGCTCCATACCGCTGGCTGATGCGTTAGTCCCCGCGAGTATATTCGCTCCAGACCGGGGAGGATGCGGAGACGACGCCGGGGATGAGAGCTTCGATGATGGGGACATGATCAATGGCGAGACCGAGGACCGTGGGGTTGACTTTACTAGCAAGGTAAAGCTAGGCCCGGATATAAATAGCACTGCACGGCTAAGGTTAACCTAGCTGCTTATGAGGACGAATGAATGAATGAATGAATGAGTGAACATGTTGTTTCATACTGTAGCTACTGAGCACCTTCACATTAGCACCTTCACATTACACACGACCTGCTTCACTGTAGGTTGTTTTTGCTCGACGTTAAAGAAAATGGCCAGCTGTGGCTAATGGTAGCGCCAGCTGACGCTTGGGATAATCATCATTATGATTGATTAATGGTTATTACCTATCGGACGAGGCATATTGCACCATATGCTACCACAGCTAACTAACCGTGAGGCTGTAGCGTTTACGGTCTAAAGCCAAAGGGACGAAAATGTTGTCAGACAAACCAAAACACCGAACTGACCGGGTGAGTTAACAAAGACAAAACATAGAGGCTCATATTCCACAAAATAAACACAATAACGTCATGAAAGAGCTGGACTAACAAGACAAGCACGGCAATAAGTACAAACTGCATCAGCCTAGGTAGCTATTAGATAGTCGGACTTAATGCTGTCCACCTGTACGTGTGGGTCAAAATACACATTTGATTATGTCTTTAAACAGATTGCACAGGGTTGCATCAGGGAGGCAAGTCCCTCCCCTCACCTTTTGTCAGCTTCATCAGTTTGTGTCAGTCTGATATGCTGCTCAGTGACTGTCAATAAACTCATGCTGGGATCAGATTCTGTAGATTATATTCATAGGACATGTAGGATATACACCTTTTGGTCAATCAGTCATCAGTTTACTTCCAAATCTCATTTAAGTATATACTATAGGACTATATACTATTAATGTACTATTACTATTGATATACTTATGCTATTAATAGCACCATCATAACCAGACTTGCATTTTACCTTAGTAGTGAAACAAAAACAAAACTTCTACAACAGCAGAATAATTTGTTCTATTAATTTGTTCTGTAAAATTTCTTTATTACACTTGGAATGAATTGGTCTTCTATTACATGCTACTTGCTTGATCTTAATAAAAACCCAAAAGCTGATTTACTGTAGTGCTTTAAGTTTATATGTAAGGAGGGATACTAGTACTGCACTTGTGTGCAACCTTAAGGTGTTTCGTGGGAAGAAAGGCAGCTGTGTAAACCCTCTAGGTTTACTTCCTATGATACTGAATATAAGTGTTATCTGAATGGAAGAAAATGTCATTGTCATCTAAAATCCAGTCTGTCAACTCTCTGCCTTCCTGGAACTGAACAGCTAGCACTCGTCAGCCCAAATGCAGAGCAGTACGAGTCATTACTACGCCAGCTACGGGACAGAATGGAAGAGGGATGTGGAGAGACCATCTATGTGGTTGGACTGGGATCAGGTGAGAACCATACAAACAGCTCATGCTCTTAAAGTATTCAGCATCTCCTTCAGCTGTACAAAAAAAGTTACACAGCTCACAGAATTTTGCTCCTAGTTTTGAGTCAGGACCCAGTTGTTAAATTATGTACTTATCTCTTGTTCCCCTGCCTCTTTTTCTCTGTTGTAGATGGTGGTGACTGGGGTCTGGATGAGAAAGATATGGAGGCCTCAGCAGCTACAGTGTGCTCGATGTGTGAGCAGCTGGACGCTGACCTTATCACACTAAGAGAGCGCAACGAGGCTGCTGGTTTGGTACGTGACTATTTGATCCGCCGGCGTGTGGGTGAGCTGGACTTTCTGGAGGTCAGGTGAGTGGTCAGGACCTGGAATATAGAGGAGTCATTGTTACAGTCCAGTTTTGCTCTTTTTTGACGTTTTTCCATTGCTTGTCAATATATCGATAGATAACCATCAACCACTTTTCTCTTTACATCTTGTTTGTGTTGGCTCATCTTGAGCTTCCAAGGCTTTCCATTTTTACCACATTAATTTGGCTTAATGGCACATGTCAAAGATATGCCCATACTCAAATTCTATTTTGGTGGTCTTGTATCACTCAGGGTTGCAGTGGTGGGTAATGTGGATGCTGGTAAGAGTACTCTACTGGGAGTGTTAACGCACGGAGAGCTGGACAATGGCAGGGGCTTTGCGCGTCAGAAGCTCTTCAGACACAAGCATGAGATGGAGAGTGGCAGGACCAGCAGTGTGGGCAACGATATACTGGGGTTTGACCAAGAGGGACAGGTGAGGGGGTTGAGACATGGCATAGTGGAGGTGTACTCGTTACCTGACTATAAAAGATTTTTAATTCTTAAGGAATTAAATAATATATTTTGAATTTAATTCACAGAAATCTCTCAAGTGTAAGAAGGATGGTTCTTAGTGCCCTTTTGTATCTGAACAGTTAATACATGTTCAAGGTGTCACAACACGTTAGTTATTATTGGCCAGTGTTCATCTTTAGAGCAGACCTTAGTAATTGAAGCTCAGGTGCTCTTCCTCATGGGCTTTACATCAGGACCAGAAAATTAGAAATTGCATTACATGGCACAGTGACGTTCAGTACACGTGACATAGAAATGACCTCCTTGCGAAGCAGCACATGAGCTTTACTGTAATGCTGTGGATATAACTTCCAGGTGGTGAACAAACCAGATAGTCATGGAGGAAGCCTTGACTGGACCAAAATCTGCGAGAAGTCCTCCAAGGTCATTACCTTCATAGACTTGGCCGGCCATGAGAAATACCTCAAGACCACCGTGTTTGGGATGACTGGACACCTGCCTGACTTCTGCATGCTCATGGTCAGAAGAGAGGGGTGTTTTTGTGTATGGGAAATAGGAAATTGGCATTAGGCTGATAGATATCACGAATGGGTGCCATTTATTACAAATATGTCCATGCATGTAATTTTATCTACTAAGTTGAAATATTGTACCCCTACAATGAAGGGTATATATTAATTTCTGTCAAAGTATTGCAATTAATTTCTATACTTAAATTCCGTCCCTGTCCAGGTGGGCAGTAATGCAGGTATTGTAGGGATGACCAAAGAGCACCTGGGCCTGGCCTTGGCTCTGAATGTTCCTGTGTTTGTGGTGGTAACCAAGATAGATATGTGTCCAGCCAACATTTTGCAAGGTCAGTCTTCTGGAGGCCCCTTTTTTACTCCCTATACTGTATTAGCCTTATGTACAACATTTACAATATATCTGGTGTGGATTTATTGGATAATTGCTGATTTCATATGAAGTTTAGCTATATTTTTAGTGAAACCTTAATCTCCTGTAATTCTTGTGGTCTTGCTTTGGTCAAAACAGAGACACTGAAGCTGCTCCAGAGGTTACTCAAGTCCCCTGGCTGTAGGAAGATCCCTGTGCTGGTACAGAATAAGGATGATGTTATAGTTACAGCTTCAAACTTCAGCTCAGAGAGGTACTCAGCCTTTCCCAGCTAGATTCAGTGCAACAGTCTCAAAGTTCCTGTGTAACCTGTTTGTGTGTTGTGTTCCCACAGGATGTGTCCCATCTTTCAGATCTCCAATGTGACTGGAGAGAACATGGACCTGCTCAAGATGTTTCTCAACCTCCTCTCCTCCAGAACCTCCTACCGAGATGATCAACCCGCTGAGTTTCAGATAGATGACACCTACTCTGTACCGGTAAATACTGGCACACCGACAAATTCGTATTACTAAATTCATTTTACTCTGTGTGATAGCCAGTTAAGGGCATGACTACCCAACACTCTCTGAACTAGCGGCCATGCTGTATTTGTATCTCAGGGAGTGGGAACAGTAGTATCAGGAACTACTTTACGTGGACTCATACGTCTGAACGATACCATGCTGCTGGGGCCAGATCCACTGGGCAGTTTCATCCCCATTGCTGTCAAATCAATCCACCGCAAGAGAATGCCTGTGAAGGAGGTTAGAGGTGGCCAAACTGCCTCATTTGCTCTAAAAAAGGTAGGAAGAAAAATGTCACTAAAAATATGGTCTAACCTAGTCTAGAAGGCCTTAAAGGACCTAGAAAAAAAACACTGTGGGATAACACTTGTTTTATCTCTGTCTTTTGTCACCTGTGCCTCTCTGACCACATGACTCCACAGATCAAGCGTTCGTCCATAAGGAAAGGCATGGTGATGGTTTCCCCAAGGTTGAGCCCACAGGCAACTTGGGAATTTGAGGCTGAGATCTTGGTACTGCATCACCCCACTACGATATCCCCTAGATACCAGGCCATGGGTGGGTGACAACAAACACAAACAAAGGGCACCTATGTTGTGGATGAGTTGTTCGGGGGGGGGGGATGCACGTTAAATACGTTTCCACCAGGACCTTATGCCAACAACTGGACATTGAAGTATCTTAAAGATTTGCACCTAAGTTTCAAAGTGGCATGTCAAATTTCTAACGTGGTTACTTGGAAAATTTGCACAAAAGAATTTGTTCAAGTGTTGCACACACTTAACATGAACACAAAAAAAAACAAACAAACTGCTTAATCATTCACAAATGGTGCTGTCTCATACAGTAAGTCACATATGTGTTTAGGTGACTGTTGCCTATGCTGAAAAAATAAACTCACTTTATCTCGGTTGTCTTTCTTCCTCTTCAAATCACCACTCAGTTCACTGTGGCAGCATAAGGCAGACTGCCACCATCTTGTCCATGAACAGAGACTGCTTACGGACAGGTGACAAGGCTTTAGTCCACTTCCGCTTCATCAAGACCCCCGAATACCTGCACTGCGACCAGAGGCTGGTTTTCAGGGAGGGACGCACCAAGGCTGTGGGGACCATCACTAAGGTAGCAAAGTCCTGTGGAAGGGTTTACACTGGGATGTGGCTAACATGCTATGGCACATCATGTTCAAGATGTCCCTGTTTTCCTGTCAAAGTTTTGTGCCAGGTTCTTAAGTTTTACAGTGGGTGGAATTGTTTTCAGGATATCTGCTGTTTCTATCAAAGGAAATCTGTAAAGCTAACGACAAGTTCCCACAGCAAAGGAACATTCTGAGAAGGCTCCTTTCTCAGAAGCAGAACGTTTATAAAAATGACTGATGGTAGGATTAAAATTCTATAGTTTCTTTACATTTTTCCTTTCAAAATATACTTCATTTAGGAAGTGCTTCAGAATGAGAGGTGGGATTTGTTGTATTTTTCTTTTTTGCTTAACCCATAAGAAAACTTTCCCTTTCAACCTCACATACTAGTTTACATTCTTTTCAGCTGTTGCAGTCTACCAATAATTTACCATCAAACTCCAAACCTCCACAAATCAAAATGCAGTCTACAAAAAAGGCACCACTCCGAAAAGAGGATGGCACTACTGCTGCCTGCGATGATGTAGCAACGATAGCACAGTCAGCGAGCCCAAACACACACATGGTGAGTCACGACTGAGATGGTGGTGCAGATATTATGAATAACTTTATGGAGGTGCTATTTGTTACAACTGCTTTTCTGTTGTTTCTCATTGGCTTTCCTGCCTCTTCCTGAGTACCTGCCCTAAAATGGCTGTTCTTTTCTAACTCATTAACATTTGTCTGTCCCTTTTCATGCAAAACATCTTACCTCACATAACATCCTGCATTGTTTTTTGCTTCTTATTCCTAAACTCTAACTTTGTCATGCCACATCACTTCTTTACACTTTCTCCCTCTCCTTTGCTTGCGTGGCTGGCTTCCTAAAGGGGGAGGTAGATGAAGACCCTCAGATAAAGGAGGGCAACAAAGAGAACAAGGTAAAATGGGTTGATTCACAGGTAACCGTGCCGTATGTAAATAATGGAGATTGTATTTTACAAAGCAAGATGGTTGCATTTGAAGCTGTTTTCCATAAATACATTTTGATGTTACCATAACTTAATAAAAAACTTAAAATATACATGTGGGTTTGGCCTAATTAAGTTATTATGGTATTTCTCCATTGTAGCCAAAGTCAGGAGGAGGTGGCCGGAGAAGGGGTGGCCAGCGGCACAAAGGAAAAAGCCAGAACAGCAGCACCAACTCCACATCAGCTCCCTCTTCATCAGGGATAGGAGGCTGCTAAACTGTCCTCATACCCCTTGCAAACCTCCCTCTCTGCTATCACTCCACCAAGTCTCTTCATCTCACAAAACATTGAATACCACTGATGTTTGGAGAAAGACATTGTCCTTATTACTCCTTGCCTTGTTACACCAGGTCCTGTATCATTAATTTTTAAAGGGAACACAAAGGGTCATTCCACAAACCAAAAGACATATACATGAAGGTATTTTAATGTCACCTGCCTTGATTCTTTCGAATAGTTTGAGTGAAATAAAGCAGTGTAGTTTCTGAGGTTAGCCTTTCTCAGGATGATAATTTATTGAATTTTATCCATATTTAATGTGTGTCTGAAATGTACAATTCAATTCACTGGCTCTATGTCAGTGAAAGGGAGGGAGGCTATACCCAAAACAAAGGTCCAGTACCTACATGAGCAGCTATACATGGAACTCCCCCATTCCTGGTGTATTTGCAATGAAAAACAGTTCCTCTACTATTTATACTGCATATGTAAAACAGCTGAGCTCTGATTGCAATGATGCCATGGTATAAAATGTATGCAAACCACAAGTGAATGTAGCAGAGGGCATATAGTAATTTCAAATTTCAGATATGGAACTAAAAGCAGCATTTTACATTGATCCTTTATTTGGCATACAGGCAGAACGGTGACTTTTGATTGGTCTTAGTTCCTTCCACTTACTCTCACCTGAGCTTTATATTCAGTAATATCTATCATGCTTTCACTGTCATCCATGTAAAAACCTCAAATAGTGTTAGTACAAACTAATACAGCACATAATCTTTGTCCCTCAACAGTTGCTTATAATTAGAAGTCATGCAGTACTTGCAGTGCTACTTGTAACTCTAGTACCCCAAGCATTATGGCCTGTTGCTTTTAACGTGAAATTTTAAAACACACTTCGCCGCTAAGACACTGACCAATAAACAAGTTTTACTGAACTTTTCAGTGCCTTTTTGTCTATGTGCAGTTCTCAAATGTCCTCAAGTAATATGAAACAGGAAACTTAACTTGATAATGTAATTGTTGGAGTGGGAAAACGTAACTTGGAATAAATCACCAGGAAAAGAGGTTTCAAGATTTATGTTATTTTTCTCAAATATACTCTTGTACAGTAAGGGTAGGACTGTGGTTGCATAATCGCTTCTCAGTTCTATGTGTTACAGAAGGAAGGTGGGAACCACTGGTTTGATTTTCTTTGAGAAGACACCAATCAGCAGAATATTTGTGTGTATTTCTATTGTAAATGTTTATCTATCAACATAATGTGATTTACACAGGTTAAAATCTGAAACTAATTATGTTTCCTGCACATGGGAAAGTTATGAAAAAACAATGAAGGTAAAAAAATAAATAAGAAAATCTTGACTGAAATTGTACTAAAACTTTTCACCTGCAAGATCTAATCTGCTTCTTGGCAGGAAAAGCAACCAATACAGCTAAATTGTTGCTATTATATGCAGCAAGAGCCAAAACTTAAAAAAAAAAAAAAAAAAAAAATCACTAAAGAAGTGAACAAAGTGTACAATAGGTTTGCTTACCTGTGCATCACAAAAAATTCAAAAAGAATTCAGTTTTGTTAACATATCAACCCACTCAAGTCCCCAATTATAGTCTCCTATTTTTAAGAATGGTCCACGGTTTGGCAATCGCAAGTATGTGCAGTTTTAAGTCAGCACTAAAGTTCTGTTCTAGATTGCTTTAACATGCAAGGGTACATTAGTCAGAAATGACAGTAACATTTATTTACTGTAGATTGTAACACAAAGTATTTATGTACTTCATTTACATTATGTCATACAAGTGCACACTGCTCACTACCGCTGCGAAGGTAGCACACATATCCATAGTGGTGTATCACGATTTGAAAGGGCTTCGCTTGGCATGTGCAACATTACTGTCTAGTGAAATATTTTTCAGAATTCCTGATACTGAGGAAAGCAGCATTCCTCTCAAAAAAAGTAAAACAGCTCCAATAAACAGGCATACGAATGTTCTGTTTTAGCCTTAATATTTGGCAATTTACAGGGAATGTGGAATTTTGACCCATTTAAAAGGGTCAGTGTTGTGGTGATCACCTGGTGCTGCATTTATACAACCAATGGAACAGAATGGGCTGTACATCTCACCCCTGCACAACACACACACAGCTATGAAAAGGCTGTAAGCCAGTATAGTTAGTAATTAAGGATTCCTTAAGTGTTCCAGTCCAGTGGGTACAGACATTTCTGTACTGCAGCATGCCTTCCTATAGTTTCAACTGTGATATTTAACCTCCTGTACTGATTCTGAATAAAGATAAAGTATGCATCTTAATGCACACATGCCTCAGGTTACAAGAGCCAGTCAGTCTTTATGACATGAGAGTTTCAGTTTTATCATTAGGATTTCACCACTTTTGAATGCTGAAAGGTGATGGGACAGATAGGGTCTGTGAAACAGTCACTTACTGTAGCAGACAAGAGTGTCTTATTTATGACTGACAGTCTGCAAGAATCAGGTGAAGAGACATCAAACATACACAGACGCACAGGACAGGGTAGGATTCTGCTGTTTTTATGCTGTGTGTCTAGCCATCGATGTCCCAGCTGAAGAGATGATGTTTCACCAACATGTCCTGCACTCCTTCTTTCAGTGGCCTCTGCTCCTTCTCCTGGGAAAAAAAGAAAAAAAAGTGTAAATCATTTACCCAAGGACGAATTCATGACATGACGGCAACAAAAAAATGTTTTTTGGCACCAATGCATCTACTGCAGTGCTAAATGTGAGAAGGCTCCGCAATGCTACAAAATGAGAAAAAACATAGTAAAATATATAATAGACAAAAACTGGAGAGATGACATGTTTGATAGGGTGTGATAAAGCAGCAGCTACTGTATGTAAACTACATACATCTACAGTGTCATACAAAATATGTTACCTAGAGATCCCAACTAAAGAGGTGATGCTGAACCAGCACATCCATAACTTCTGCTTTCAGAATAGCAGATTTCTGAAACAGTATAAAGTTAGTAAAAAGTTTTTCCCTGAATAATAAGTTGTCCTTGAATAGTAAGGGTTGCTTACTCATGCTCTATATGAGGATGTTGGGGTGGATCTGCCTTTCTTACCTCTTTTTTGTCAGGTAGCTCACAATCTTGGGAGAGACTGAAGGCAAACTTCGATAGGACCCTGAAAAGACAACAGTCATTTTTGTCAGATTATGTGTTCACAACTTTTCTATTATATAACTTTCTGTCTGTTTAGTCAATTTTCTTATATTTTACCATGATAAAATAATGCCGGGTAATGTGGAATACAGCGAGTGAAAAACACACAATGCATTTAATACTGCCAATAAAGCTTACCTTAACTATTGATGATTTATTTGGTAAAAGTTTCCATACTCATTCCATACTTTTTTTTTTAAATATAGTTTTTATTTATATAGTTATGCATTTCTTACCTGAGCTCACATTTGATCTGTACCCATCCAGGACTGCGAAGGAAGGACCATGGATGATACCATTTTTCTACAGCAGCCATGCTGGAACACAGTACCTCCAACCACAGGTGCAGCACCTGCTCACTAACACACATTCGGAAAACAGCCCAAGTGTATATGTAGATATACTCATAATACATGGATTTATACATTTTTAAACTTGCTGTCTCAGATTCCATGTACAGAGTAACTGTGATGACTTACTGTGTGTCAGTGTGGAAAACTTACTTGAGGCCAACACAGACAAGAGACCTAAACTTGACGTCCATCTGAGCATGTGCTGAGTCGTGGCTCATGTTGACCGACTGCACTGCCTGGGATGAGCAGACAGGGGGCAGTCATGTACTTCTATAGGCTGCACATATAGTCATGGCTCTGTCTCACTAGAATAACATTACTTAAAGAAATACTTACTGTTGAAAGCTAACACTAACTTTAAATGTGTACTCACTCTGTATAGCAGCTCCTCTGGTGTTAAAACTTTCCCATCTTCATCTAACCTGGTAAAGACAATGAGTAACTTATGTTATAAGACAGGAAATCTCTGATATGCACAGAAATTTCTCTTAAAAATGTCATAGATGAATTCACAGTTTTCATCAGATTCACTGGTTTCACACCTGCAGGAGTTTTACAATATCCAGCACCCAAACTAAATATTTGGGTGAATACAGAGTTTGACAAAACAAAGGAAAAACACCATCACACTGGTCTGTCTCAGTGTTACCTGTAGGTTTTACACAACACCAATCTGGAGTAGACAGAGTTGAAGTCCCTTTCTACCTCTCTACTGGCTGCCTAAGAGATGGAATGGATAAAATTTTATACAGAACTTTATACAAAACTCTGTTGTATTATGCTATGTTGAAAAAAAAAAAACAACAACAAAAAAAAAAAAAACAAAGCTCTCCTACTTCCTCTATGAATAACCAAGGGTGGCATGCTCCCCCCAGTATAGACGGTTTCTTGAGACCATGCTGAAAGATGGCCTTGAGGGCTGGACACAATGTGCCCCTGGCCAAGTCTGTCACTGCCTCTGTCACAGAATCATCACCTGCTAATGAGTACTGGGGACAGACACAGCACCACCACTCAAAGTTTAGAACACTCAAAAAATAAATATTCAGAATACTGGAAAGGGAATGTGAAGAAATGGGATTACAAGCATTGATATCACATGAATCAAATTGAATTTATAACGCCTGGACAAATCAAGCAAGTCATTTGAGGTGAACATGAAACTGCATACTTACCTCTTTGCTTCTTTCATCTAGGATCTCCACAAATTTTGCTGGAAACCAACCTGTTTCAGGTTGAGTTGCAAGATAAGGTATGTTTGAAAGGACAGTTCATTGAACAAAAAAAAAAAAAAAAATCAATTCTGATAACAGTGATTGTTGATACCTAAGAAAAGCACAAACCTCTAAGCCCATTGAGCTCCCCAACCCAACAGTGTTCATCCTTCTGTGAGATGATCTGAGGGAGAAAGATAATATATTGATTAAGAATTAGAAACACCAATAAGCAGTGTTTTGTTATGTAAGTCATGACTCACAGTGATGATGTCATTCTTTCTAAAGCCCAGTTCATCATCGTCATGTCGCTCAAAGTCGAGCAAAGCTTTTGCTCGTCTCCGCCGATTGCGGGACACAACAAGGAAGTTCTCATGATCGCGCTGGTGGCTCTCCATGGAGTAGTCAGGAGTCAGGTCCTTAGGAAACCAAATGGAAGAAGTCAGTGACCTTCGTATTTTGGTTGATTCACAGTCCAGAACAGGACATAAACCACACTGTTCCTGTACTGCAGTGTGTGAACTCACAGTGCTGGAGTGTCGTGGGTCCAAACAGCGGAAGTGCTCTGCAGTGCGAGCGATGGCCTCTCGTAGGGCAGCAACCAACTCAGTCTGCTTGATGTTCTTGGATTTTAGAGCCTCCGCTTCATCCTCTCCAAAAAGCAGAGAGCTTAGGGTGGACTTCCTGCGGAGGGACTGTCTCCTCACCACCTGAACAAATACAATATAAGTCATTTGTTTTCTGTGTTATTTTGAGTAAATTGACAAATTCAGTTTCTGATCAGTCCAACTATTTTGCACAATCATAAGTATTCTCAGCACACGTCATTTCTATTTCAGTAGAAAAATACTGACCTTGTTAAGATTGGTGTTGAGCGTTGTATTATTTCCATTGTTGAGCTGTGCCTGTTCATTGAGGATGTAGGCTAGGTGCTTGTGTCGGTGGGCTTCTAAAGTTTCCTGAGACAGTGTCCCTGCTAGCCTCATAGCCTCCCCAAGGACAGTAGGTCCATCTCTGAGCTGGCTAGGCAGGTCTGACAGAGTATTAAAAATGGATGCAGAGTTCTCTGATGATACAAGTTCCTCCTCCTGTGGAGGCAAGGAGTAAATTTAACATGGATTATTACTGCATAGAAAGCTTTAGTCAACATTGACAGTATCTTATGAATAGCTGGTTTGGAATGGTACCTAACTATTGCGGTGTTTAACGCCTGTTGGCATGAATGAATGCAACATCATGTTTGTTAAAACAGAAATTATCATCATTATCTTCTATACAAGAAAATCAAATAGGTGTCTTTATAAACACTGGGTGACTGAAACAATAAAACACATTCTTAAACTCTTAGAACAAAGTAGATTGTATGAGGAAGTCAAGATTCAACAAGTAGGTGGTATAGTGCAAATACCTTGATCTTCAGCATCCCCAGAGTGACCTGGAAGAGAACCAGTGAGCCCTGATAAAAGAGCAGGTCCCAGATTCTAAGGAGCAAACGGATGTCCACCACACTGGCAAATGAGGTCAGGAACCAGTGTAGTGTGATCAATGACAACTCTGAATGAATAAGAAGGAACAGATGATGAGAGATTAGATGATGTTACTTTATCCGTCTATGTATCTATCCATCCATCCTTTATTTAGCCATTAATGTCCCACTAATATGCAGATTTTTTTTTCTTCCAGCAAGTCTTGGTCAAGATTGCAAAATTACTATAGACACATTAATCTCACGATTCTATTTTTTTTGTTTAGTATGGGATTTTACAATTTAATACAATCAAACTTTAATCAAAACTGGGGTATCACTCTATGCACTACATTCAGCTTTTGCGTTAATGCTCTTTTTGATTACCTATGTCATGTTCCAGCAGAAGGTGGTCGAGAGCTGGCAGGTACTGAACAATTAGCTGTCGGAGGACCCTTTGGTCTGTTTGGACTCCCAGTAGAGTGGAAGAGAAGTAAGATGGAGGAAGGAGGTCTTCAATCAGGGCACACATCATCCATAACACGTCCTCCTCCTCAAGAAAGAGCAGCAAACAGGAAACCACCTATGGGTTTCAAGACATAGGTTGGTGGAGAAGGGGAAAAACATGGGAACAAAGAAATACCAAAGGCAAGACAAAATAAAAGAGCAAAAATAACGTAAAAGCAATGTGATCGCTATTATAAGAAAATAATTTACAAACTGAAAGTGTGCATGCATTTTCTCTGTCCTCACTCACTTGACTCGTGTAATGCTGTTAGTCAAGGTGACATCAAATTTTTTATACAATAAATGTGATCTCACCATGCCAGTACCCTGACAGTACCCGATGTCTGGGTATAGCCAGGCAAGTCCTCGCAATACCCGTCTCAACCTGGGTACTCCAACACTGGTCAGACTGCTGAAACATGCATTGGTTGGCATAGTCCTTAACAAGTCCTTCTCTATCTGAAACAGAGGTCAATAAGGATCAACCATCATGATTACAAAGAACATTAGGAAAGGTTAGGGAGTGGGTACAGAGAAAAAAATACCGTACTAGTGTGATGTAAGCAGTCTGTTATCAAAAGTCTAATCAATTCATTTTTACAGCAAAACACCAAAAATTGATTGTATGAAAAAACAGATTCAACTTAGATTTGATTTTTTATTGAATCTGACTAAATCAAATTGAAAGTACTTGGCTGTTTGGTGTGACAATGACATTTCATGACATTCTTTAATTCCATTTAAGCAGTCATTTCCAATATTAGTGAGCAATGTTCTCAAAAAGTATTATGTTTGATAGGGAGACTGCGATAGGATTGTGATGGTTTACACTTGCATATGCAGCTAAGGAATCTACCTGTTTAGCTGTGATGGTGTCATCATTGGAGCTGTTCTTAATAATTTCTTTGTAGGAGATCTCTGAGGTCCTCTTCTTCTGCAGTGCTCCAGACAGACGCATCCACAGCTACAGTAACACATTGGACGTATTTAAAGCTCTTAAGCTTGTTTTGTGTCCTTTGCAATGACTAAAAATGTAATGACACTATAATCCAACTCTAGCACACTAGTAGCAATAATTTTAGATGTATTTTATTTCACTTTAGTATTATAGATAATGCCACAAATAGTTCACCATCGGCATGCAAGTCTACTTACCTGAGGCCTCATGCTGTGGGGTATTCCCCCTAACACCAGGGAACGCAGACGTTCAGAGCGTGGAAGGACGGGATCAATGAGCTCCCAGGTCAAATCACCCACTGTGTGATTGTGGGTGAACTCCAAGTGGGCTTGCCAGCGCAGTCGTTGCTGGGGGTCTTCACGCTGGGGTGAGCCTTCAGAGCCCAGCCAGGACCTGGGCTGTCCATTATCTGAATGCAATTAAGCATGTTTGAAAAACAGATAAGGAGCAAATTCAGGTAAAGTATGAAATTAATTGTCTGTTATTTAACTGTGATGGCTGTCTTAGAAACGGGCACACGTTTGTATTCATATGAGTAAACACATTACCTTCAGTGTCCACTCTGAAGCCAAACTCATCATATTTAGGATCAGACTGTTCCAAGGAGTCTTTCTGTAGAGACAAACAACATACGTATCAGTCAACTGTGAAAGACCCAGCTTTTCTAATGACAATCAAGTACAGCACCAGGACACCACCAGGTGTCAGTATCACATGAAGATCAGGTGATGTCTCTTCTCTGCAGGTTGCTATGATCTTAGGGGTCTTAATTCCTTTTGTTTAGAGACGAAAAAAATACTTTTGAAGGTTAGTATATAAGTAATATATGAAGCCACATCCTCACTTGATGACACTTGGCTAAAATGTCCTGGGGCCACATGCTTGGAGTGAGAGCAGAGAATGGCCCACCAGGGGCTGGTGTGTAGGTACCTGAAACAGAGAAAGTAGTGTATTAGAAAAACAGAAAACATGACACATACAACAAAACATTTACAATGATGAAGCTGGTTAAAAAAGAAACTCAAAAATAGTGTACAGTACTGTGAAAACATTTTATACAATGAATGAAACAACCAGTAACATTATTTCTGCAATTCAACATCAGTGTGTATTTGCAGTGGAAGCAATTGCATCTTGATGATAATGGCAGTTTAAAGAAACTTCTTTTTAAAGAGACAATTCTTAGCACTTATACTGGAAATCAAATGTATGCACATCTATACCTGACATTTTGTTGGTAGGTGACTGAACAGCTTCTATATGCAGAGGATGGAGTCACTCTGGAAAAACAGTCAACAGATAGCACCCACTCTATAGACAGGAAAACCAGAGAAAGGCATTTCAATACTGGATTATAGACAATCTGTGGACAATCCTGTAACAAAGCAAGGCTCCTTCTTTTAGCATTATTAAAGAGAAAAAGAGTCCTTACAACTGGTGAGGAAGAGGTTCAGAGAGAGAGAGAGAAAAGGGAGATGTGTTTGTGTATCTTCTCATGACCACATGACTACTGTACTTACCAGAGGCTAATTGCTTCACTTAACTCTGTCTCTGTGTGTGTGTCTCTGTGTGTGTGTCTCTGTGTGTGTGTCTCTGTGTGTGTGTCTCTGTGTGTGTGTCTCTGTGTGTGTGTCTGGTCTATTTTTAGACTATACAGGTCTTGCAGCAAAATTAAACATTCTGTGAAGATACTTTCAGATGACAACTATGAACTCATAAGCTACTCACTATTAATTTCAGTGAATAGCTTTATAAAATGTGAATTTAATCTTTTTTCTTTTTTTATTCAGAGGCCCTGACAACTTCTAATGTATAATAAATGAGGGGTGTATAATGTAAGTGGCTGACAGAAAACAGATGAATGTTACACTAATACATTTGGAGAATGCATAGTGTAACAGAGAGGGGACACTTTTTGCAATGTAAGCACAGATAAACTACACTCAAACAGCAACAGCCAACATCAATATTATAACAGCCAAAACCCCTAAAAGCAGCTCACCAACATGCAAACACTCTGCCAAAATGATTCATTCCAGTAGTAGGCATGCAGCTTTTGAAGAGGGATTTAGAACTTAAGAGAGATGAGAAATCAATTTGAGGTTTGGAGAGTGGCCAAGTACTTCCACACTAACACTGTGTTTAGTTCAGGGGAATACTGGGATGCTGGAGTAACTCCCTTACAAGAATGGTTTAATCACCTGCCAAGAAAAGCAGTATGACAGAAGCCCTTCTGCAAGCTACACTTATAAAATGAATCTAACTGCAAAATTCTGCAACAAAAAAGCAAGTTAGATGTCAATTAGTGACCGATCAAGCCATTTTTCAAACAACACCAAATATTTTCTGCTTCCAGCATGTCAAATATGAGAATGAACTGCTTTTTTGTCTTGTGACTACAAACTATTTTGCAGGTTTTACCATTAGACAAAAATTTGCAAAGTGAACAAGTCTATGGGCTCTGTGAAATTTCAATGGAAATTCTTTTTTATAATGTTGCTGACATTTTATAAACCAAACAATTAAGCCCAAAAAAAAAAAAAATCAGATTGCTGAAAATGACAATAGCCAATATGATAACCTTTGTGGTTCACTGTGCTGTCTTGCCTCTTTGCCCAGAGTTTTCACATAGAATTCCAGCAAATTTGTAAATTGTTAACAACTAGGTTCACAGTACCATGACATGTAACTATTTGTAGAAATTATCTGTTACTGTGGCTAAATTTAACCAAGAGGAAAAACCAATATTATATGAAAACACAGGGCTAGCACGATGTTATTATATTGGGATAATAGTGGCAGATATTCGAAAATTCAAATTTATTTCCTTTATTATGCTTACGTATTTTTCTTAAGTGAAATTCCAATATTAGTATTGACCTCACAGCCAGTAACAATGTGAAGATACAATATACTGTGTAATAAAATGTGTCTCACGCTTTCACTATCGTGAAAATCTGTATCTAAATGTTATAATAAATCATTACAGAATGTGTATATGTGTTGGAAAATGGCCAGACAGAAATGTTTGAACATCATCTCGAAAAAATTAAATAAAAGTACAATATTGACATAAAACAGTCATTAATATCAACTGACATAAGAGCAACTATGGCATGAATTGCAATTGCAATGGATAACCTACACAATAAATCTGTGGATAACAATGACAATAAATAATCTGTGGTTAACAATTAAAGAATTGATGTTTGGTGTACTATAACTTGTGGACCACAACATGGCAAAACCTACTAGAAAACCAATTCTCTGATAGGATAAAGTACTATAGTCACAGAAATCACAGTTATAGCATGAAGAGACCGAATAATTTCTGTAAGAGGACTTGGCTGCGCCTGTAACAGGGAGTCTTCCCATCTTACACAAGCTCTTTTTCTGTGCTCAGGTGCGGTTGTGCTCACCTGTGTTTACACATTGGTGAACACCCTGCTGTAAGAAAAGCAAAGAGAAACATCCTGCTCGACATACAGAAAGCATGTGTTCATGGCAAAGCCGTATTTTTACAATTGCAGAGAGAATCTGTATTATATTATTGTTATTGATAACTGAATGTGTAGTCCTGATTGCTTTCGCGACGCCTTCTATAGCCAGTTATTTCTCACAGTAACTACAACAGTGGTGGCTCATGTTCCCCTCTTGTGAATACGCCCACCTATGTCAGAATTACCGCCTTGTGCCCTGCCAAGTTAGCTTTGGCTGAATATAGGCACTCAAAGTTTTATTTGGTAGACTGTATTTTCACTTCTCTTTCACACACAGATCCATGCATAGTCTCAGTTACACACAGGGGCATATGCTTCTGTAGAGAACAGAATGTCACTTCTGAAGAGCAGAGAAACAAAAAGATATAAGAATATATGGGAAATTCCTGGAAATGGAGCGCAAGGGGGAGAGGGAGGGGTTGCAACTCTTGTCAATTCTGGTTTAACGCTGATCTGTGCACAGTGTTCAAGCTTTACTTACAACAAGTCATAAGACAGCCGATGTCAAACACATAGCAACAAGTGACTCAACAGGATTGGTGATATTGGTCAGAGAGTTCACTAAACGCACCAAACTACAACACGCTTCACTTTAAAGGTGCCTAAACCAGATGGTAACGTTACGCATTAGTTAGTTCATTAGACGATGAAGAAGAAAAATATCGATATGTCGAGATTTTGTTTAAGTTGTCCTGCTGCTTGTACTTGTGTTTATCCATTGTAATCTCGTCCTCTAGAAAGTATAATGTTCAACAGTTCATCAATAAATTATCGTTACGTCAAACTCCAGCTGACGTCAGGTGCAGTCAAAAAAAGACTGTAAAACGAGCAATAAGCTACCTGTTTTTTTTTTTGTTTTTTTTTGTAAGACAATACGTTTGGCCAAGTGCATTCATTTACAAATGCTATTACACAAAACATACGGTGAGACAAAGAGAAATTAATAGTTAAAACTCCTAACATCCCCCTCAGACACCAACCTAATGTACTGAGCCTGAGTTGCCAGCTGTTAGCCGTTATATGCTACCTTTAGCTTTTAGCTAACACTAGCAACAGCAGCTTGCGCGCATATCTTACCGTGACATTATTCTAGCGAAAACACACTCTTAAAATTTGTGTCGGGCGAGTCTTCGGTGGTTGGAAAACTGGAAAATACACCACGCTAAACCATCATTCGTCTGGCACTAATGCTTGTCCTGCGTTGTGCACCTGCTAGCGCCGTGGTATCATTACGCCCTTTAAGGTTTTTCCCTATCAATTTTGAGAAGTAGTTCCGTGTCCCGGAACTACACTTCTCATAGAAATATCCTTCCGCAGGGGATTGATGACGTAGGTACACGACGTATTTGTTCCATTCATTAAATTTCTCATTTCACTTCACCTTTTACTATCGTTTAGCTGTTTGTGAAAAGCATAAATGTGTGTATACTTGATTGTCTATAAGCTGACTGCATTTATTCATCGCTATAAAGAAAAACATTAACTTTCTCGTTGCTTGCCTCATTTATTCCTGCAGACATAAACCGGTGACATCACAAGCCCTATTTTCCCACTATACAATTGCTTTTAATTTTATTTGTACTGTATTCAGCTGATATTTTAAATCTTCATGACTTTTTTATGAAGATGTGAAAAACCTGTAGTATTATGTGAAAACATACCTATAACTGTTTTGTGCTATGTTTTTTAACATGTCAGGGGAAGATTGAAATACTCATGACAGGCAATAAATCAGTATTTGCTGTCTCTGGTATATATTCTTGTCTTGCTCCTAGGTTTGTGCACAGTTAAACTGTCACTAAACCAGACAGGGAAAGTGTTTCAGTGACAGAAACAAAGGAATCATACAATTGTAAACCTGTATTTTTAGTCAAATAAAGGAGGCATTATGTCACTTATTTTGTTACTGAGTCAAAGGTTTTACAGACTTGCTTTATTTATGACAGTGCCCCCAAGCTTCCATCCCCATCTACAAACGCTCACCAACCTACACATACAGTACACACACATTCACACAATCAAATGCAGACCTCTGTTATAAGCTGGGTGTGTCCTGGTGTTAGCAGCATTAAGAAGCAGTAGTCTACCCTGTTTTGCCCCATGTAAATTAGTATAAGTCAGGCCAGACTGGGTATTAAAACCATATGATCAGATGGATGGAGGATTCATGATGGGACCCAGCACTTTAATTTTGGAGGTGAAAATTTTGTTTGGTGAATGACTGTATTTTAATTTCTGGGTATAAAAAAATAAAATTGTGTGTAAGTGCATGTACATGAAAGCACATGTTGTGTAATGTCCTGACTGATGAACCAATAAGCCTTTAAAATACAAATTAGTGTGTCCTTGGATGAACACAACAGTTCACTCATGTCCATCGTTTTTCTTTACCACTGAAAATGAAATATTTATATATAATGAAAAGTTGGTATGGCCTTTTCTTTAAAAAATCTTTAAAAATCAGGGAAGCCAGATTGAGATGGTTTGGACATGTTCAGAGGAGGGACAGTGAATACATTGGTAAAAGGATGCTGAGGTTAGAGCTGCCAGGAAGGAGGCCTAGAGGAAGACCAAAGAGGAGGTTCTTGGATGTAGTGAAGGAGGACATGAGGATAGTTGGTCTGGATGTGGAGGATACAGAGGATAGGGTTAAATGGAGGCAGATGATTCGCTGTGGCGACCCCTGAAGGGAGCAGCCGAAAGGGAAAGAAGAAGACCCTTCCCTTCGTCTCTCTCTTCCTCCGCCCCCTTTCCATTCTGCCTCTGCCCTCTGACACATCATTCTGACGCAGACCTCTTCTAACCCTTTTGCATTGCTTACATGCTCAGTTTGCTGCACCATGCCAGAATGAGTCACATCATTAAAAATGCTGCAGCCTAAAGCCGACCTTGCCCACAGCTTGCTAGCAAAATAGCCTTAATAGTCCATACACTCTGTATGTCACAGCGATGTGGGTGTGGTTCAGTCCCTCTTTGCCACCTCATTTTTGCTACTCCCCCTCCTCTGGTGCTCATCTGTCTGGTTGTCACTGTCAAGCAAGCCCTGCATTTTACACTGTGGTTACTATGACGTCGAACAGAGGAAGCGAGAGGCGGAGGGAGATGTCAGGAGAGGAACGAGGAAACAGACAGAAACTGAGAAATACAGAGGGTGGGAGGATACATAAAGGAAACAGGGAGAAAAAACAAAGCTGCGATAAGAGAAGTATGAGTGAAAACAGAGGAGAATAAATTAATGATTCCAGAAGGTATGTGTATAGCTGAGGCACAGAAAAGAAGGATTAAGGACATGGGTACGGTAAAGAACAAAGAGAAAGCACTGGGAAAAAGAAACTAGAGGGAGGAGAGAAGACGTGGGCTGAAAGGCTTTTTATTGTTTGTATGAAGCAACAGAAACCTCAGGCTCACAGCCTTGTTATAAATGTAGGTGGGTTTTCAGTCATCTCAGAAGCTTGCATGCACACAGGCACATATGTGCAAGTGTTATTGACATGTTTATTGGATGAGATGAAAGAGTTTATTGATCTGGATGAATCAGCAGGTTATAGCATCAGATAGACCAGAAAAGAAAAGAAACAGAGGACCACATGTTGTCACTTGCTGCAGTCTTGCAGTGTTTCTTCAGGACAGAAGATGGCGCTGTTGAATTAGATCAGGTAGTATACAATTGCTCATGTATGTGGACCCTATTTCAGTAGGTTGTATTGGAAATCTAAACGTCTGTGTGCCCACATACCTGGGTGCACGCATTGATGCATATAAAAATGGTGTTGTGAGACCACTCAATCAGTGCTGTTCATGCTGCACATTCATTTTTTTGCATATTTGCATTATTTGTCTTTATTATGTCTATATGTTTTTCCAATATGCATAATAAAATCACAGAGTGTTATGAGTGCCTTTTGTGTTCACAGTCTAATATATTCATGTGAATATACAGCCTGAACTTGAAATCACTGAGCCAGAAGTTGATTACATCTACATGTCTTCACAGTCATATTAGAAATGCACTGGGCACCACTTAGAGCACACAGGTTGATGTAAACTATATGACATGGCCTCTACATTTGGGATCAATTACATCATGTATGCATACAAGTCCAGGATAAATTAAGCCAGGCTTGGTCTCTTGGGTTGGACCATAAGGCTTTGGCACAGCTGTTCCCTCAGTCTCTGAGGACCTCTCCTGTGATAAAGAGCATCGACAGTAAAGGGCAGCACCAACTATGCAATACAAGAGCAAGTAATATCCCTGGATGTTGTGATGGGAGTGGCTGATCTTTTTATTTATGATTCTAAATTTGAGGACGCAAGTGTTCGATACCTTAACAAAATATACCTTGATCTGTGACAATAAAAGAAAGCTCTACATGACAAAGGCAAGAAGAAAGCAAGAGGAAAGAGGGAAAAAGAGGGCAAAATGTGTAACTTTAATGGACAAACCTTACATTTTTCTTTCTATGTCTAAGCTTGTCTTTTCACTTAAAGAGGTCAAGTCATATGGGACGTGATACACACACATACACACATACAAACGATGATGGAAGGTCCAGAGGGACCAAAATACTGACCGAAGAGAAGCATAGGAGTTAAATTTATAATGTGTGATATAGAATATAGTGCCAAACAGGGAGAGATTGTAATCATAAAGTCACAGCAAAATTTGTAGATGTTATTTCATAGCATATAAAAGACCTGCATTATGTATCACTGCAATAAAATCTTTGTATTTCTACTTTAACAAAGTGCTACAAAAAATTTCATCATTAAAAGAGTTCTGAATTTGACAGTATAACAGAATATAAGGATTGGCAAACATCTTACTCTGTTGTCTGCTGTGAAACTTGATGGAGGCTGATGTTTGTGTCATTTCATTCTGTCCAGGCCACTCATTTTTTGCCTTAGTGATGGACACAGATAAATGGAAGTAGGAGCTGCATAAATCCCTCTAACCTCTTACATCCATTCTTGTATTTATGAGTGTGAGTATAATGATTGTTAACCCTTGAACTGTGCCTGTCTCTATGTGCTAATGCTGTCTAGATTTACTCAATGTTGACAGCGATACAGTATCTTAAAATAGCATAGCACAGTCCATTAAAAACTAGAAAATGTTGCTGTGCCTTGGACATCAGTGTTACTCAGATTTTTTTTTTCTTGTCATGGCTGAGTTTATTTTTGTCTGCTGGTGTTTGGCAGCTGTGTTATGATATTTTATTCTGCTGTTTTTTTACTGTAACAATAAGAAGAAGTCATTTATTATGATTGTTATGTTGAACTGGTTTTCTGAGACGAATCAGAAGTTTCTAACCAAGCATAATATTATATATTTGCTTTAGAGAACTGTCCTGCACCCAGCCCATTCACATAATTATTTCCCTGTAATACTGGCACCACTGGGAACCCAACCTTGTTTTTGTATTATAGGATAGCTAATCACATTTCCACTTTCTAAACACATTTCATATTCAACTGAGCATTAGAGAAATATTTAAGTGAATAGAATGGATTTATGAGATAGCGTGTTGTTCACTGAATAAACTGCTGAGCTCATGTGCTACACTTAGCCACAATTACATCTATGGACTGTTTGTAAAGTGTTGTGTCAATCAACATTTCCAAAGAAGAAAAGTTCAAGTTTAATTATTTTTGGTTAATTGTGCCTCAGTGACTAATTAGTCTTCTGCATTTTATCAGATACACAAAACCTTTTTTAGGAATATCACCCTTAATCTTTGCACTGAGCTTGGTGTATGCCAATATAAGGTGACATAGTCAGATACTATAAAACAAGCACTTTCAGATAGCTTTGAAATACAGCTCATGACTTACAATATTTCCACACATCTCAGTGTGTATGTACTGTGTGTGGGTGTGTGTGTGTGTGTGCACATCTACATGATTTAAATTTGTCACTAAGTGTTGGTTAAGAGGATAAAAGAGCAGTGTGTCCTTGATCTGCATGCTATCTTAAATCACAGCTATGAGAATGTGTATGTGCAGTCTCCACATTGACTGGCTGTAATCATGCATTCACTTTGCAAAGATGTAATGGCTAAAAAGCAGGGCAATCATGGAAAAGCACACAGACAACTATTAGTCAATAAAATTGTTATAAGTTAAATTACTAAATGTATATTTGTGCATGTGTATTTTTGTGGTAATTCAGATATAATATGTACATGTATACATGAAAATATGACTGGTCATATTTTTAGCAATGTAGTGTCTGTTCTATTGAGCTGCAAGTGCAGAAACAACTCAGTGTGTGATATAGGAATGAATGGGGTGTCTGTAGGTTAGACCTGATACAACTCAGCTGATAGACAGTACTGTTTACACGCAGGCTGCTGATAAATGCTGTTGGGTCTTGCTGTTTGTGCAGTTTTACTAAAAACAAGCTTTGCAACCTCCAGTAAGTACACTGGACCTTTCCCCTCAACTAAACTATGTAAGGGCTTACACAAAAGCCCTCAACAGTCTGTTTCAGTGCAAAAACACTGGTCACAGCAGTTCATAGCTTAAACACTAACAGCATAAAGTCTAAGATCACCTAGAAGAAACAATAGTTTCTTCTGAAATAGTGATACATAACATTAACACTGGGTGCAATTGAGGTGCAGCCACTGTTACCACTGAGACTTCATTTTGAGCAAACACTTTGGTGAGTAACTGAACCAAAGAAACAAGGGCAACACTAACACCTCCAAGTTTTCAATAACTCCATCTGTAGGTGTGAACTCAATCATGCACAAACACAGATAATCACACAATTTAACATGTTAATTAGGGTACACTATGAAATACAAAAGTAAAAAATGTCTGTAACAGCTGGGCTCAAGTGTATTTTGGAATTCAGATATGCCATGTGCCATTCATTCTTGGTAGATTTGTTCAACTGGCCATAGTCATAAGGAGATCTTTGAGTGGCTACATTTAAATTTGATTCCAATCACAGATTATAAATAGGAACAGGAAGAGGCAGAAGCAGAGGGATGTATGGTAAAAGAATAAGAAATGGGAGGAGGAATAGGATAAAGTAGAAGTATGAAGGAAAGCTCAAGCAGAAATGGAGCAGGAGGTTGTGAAAAACACAAAGATAACATGATGTTATGAAATAATGAAAGTCACAAAAAATAACATGAAGGACCACAAGAAAAAGGCTGTTTCAAGCCCATTTTTAGTGGTGTTAACTAAAATATGTGGTTGGCTTCAAAGCATTCTTCTGCATCCTACAAAAAAAATCATGCTTTTTCACTGGTGTCCCTGTGTCCATTTGCATAAATGTGAGAAATGTGAGAGAGTTACAGCAATAAGCTTTGAGTAAATGGTTATTTATTCGTGTGAAATTACCAAGCTCTTCATGACTTGATGATGTTTGATTGAATGTTTGCTGAAAATTCCACACACAGTCTAGACCACGCAAACTTCACATGAAAGACAAATGTGGATTCAATAGGGTCTGAACACTTATGTGATGACATTACATGGCTGGTGGAATGTCATTATGGATGATGGATGGGTAGCTGCAAGTCTTTTCATTTGTGTACACTTAATGATATGCATTTAGCAGATCCAGGGTCTGCAGTGTACTCTGTGAATCACATACAAATATGAGCTGATTTGAAAATAATAACTGTTTAGTATGAAACAAATGGTTAACTCCAGGCTGAGACGCAGTTTTTCAGTGTGTCTTTTGTGAGGTTCAGCTGTGTTACACCTGTAACAACACCTATCAGTGATGCCACAGTGTACTGACACATCTTAATATTACTTTTGAACAATTGGAGTTCCCCAATAACACAATTATATTATATTATATTATTCTGTATTATTAATTTATACATCAGATGTCATTAAGTGTATGTTGTGGTACACATGTTCATGTGTTCCAGTGGGTATGTTACTGTCAGCTTGTAGAATCTACATGTGTACAGGTTATAACTTATATATTTAATCTAACATCATTTTTTCATTATGAGCTTTAATTGGAGCAAATAAGGTTTATTGTGCTCTCATTACTTAGACAATGGCTGACCTCTCTGCATTTAAGTACATTACACATCAAATCACAGTCAGTGAAAGAGTGAGTGAAATAGCTTTTCATGACTGCTTGGAGTAAATGTAATTTATTTACCAACTAAATCATTTAAAGCAAAGTGTAACTACTGCACTGAATATTATCTTGAAACATGCTTATCACCTTTGCGTTTGCTTGTGTACTCATTTTAAGCCCTTGTGGGGTGGTGATATGAATTTGTAACATAATTCAACATAAAGTGTAAAAAAGAAACTGAAACACTGACAAAAACAGGTCTACCAGGACCTAAATCTTATGAAAAAAAAATCATTATATGCAAGAAGCCAGTCTGAAAATAAGGCTTAATGATTTGAATTATTTGTCAGTGATACATTAAGTCAGTGCACCTCTTTTGAAGAGGCCAGAGCATGCTTTTTCACGGTAGTATGCGCTACCTGGGTTTGATTAAATATTAAACATACTCCTCATCCCTGAAGCTTTAGCACAGGAAATCAAATATTGAGAGTCTGTGTTTTAATAAATAACTTCAGCATGCTGCACACGCACAAAGACATTTATGTACAGATGTGCAGTCTTGCATGCAAAGCTACATATTTGCATTTTAAAAACATAGAAATGCGTTTGACACAAAAATGCACCCTCACTCATGCACATCAGATTAAGCCAATATAAAATGCTTTTGAAATACACTCTTATGTTGATTTAATATCCCATGGCCAATACCTGACCACAAAGAAAAAAAAAATAAGAGGTTAACCTTAAATATTAGATTTTTGGTTCTGTATATTTATTACTTTTCCTACTAAGCACTTGATAAACAAGGAGCCCACTGGATTAGAACATCAGGGGGATTCTTGCTTTTCTTTCATGTGATATGTAATAACAACTATGTGTGCATGTATGCTGTCATGTTATCAATACTTTGCGCATTATTACTTCTGGACTGGTGACCTATCCAGGGTGTACCCCTGCCTTTCACCCAAAGAGAGCTGGGATAGGCTCCAGCAGATCCCTGTGACCCTAAATAGGAATAAGTGGGGATGGATAATAAATGTGCTTTTACAAGTAAAAGTCTGCATTGCAATTTTGCGTAAGTGCAAAAGTATAAGAGCCAAATATCCTTGAAGTACTAAAGTAAAAGTACTCAGTGGCACATGTCACCATATTTAACGCTCACATTATACATCAAAGGGTGCCTTTGGTATTATGAGTACAGCTTATTAATCACTTGAACCAATGTAGCACTAATATATCGAAATGTGCAAAAATGGACCCCCTACAGGTACTTAAAGGTGCTTGAATAAAAGTCAACCACAGCTCACAAACATTTAGAAGTCTTAGCATTTGAACTCACATGAACATGTGGCTATGAGGCTGTCTCAGTAATGGGACATTTTCTGCTTATTAATGCTGTGCATAAAAGTTCTTTTTATGCATACAATTTGGTGGTCTCAGTGTGTGTACTAATTAATATTTCAGGAAGCTACAGTAATAAACACTATGATCTCTGGTAGCTTATCCAGTATTTTTTTCCTCACATTCCTCTCCATCTTCATCTATGTCAATCCTGTCATCATGTCTCTTGTCTGCTCTCAGCACAGATTTGAGTGTCATTCTGTCTGCCTCTCTTCTCTCTCCCAGTCATTTGTCCTTGCCTGCTGCACTCTATCTTCTCACTTTCTGTCTCTCCGGTCATCCATGCCCTTCTTCTATATTTTTCTCAAACTCTGCTCATCCTTCCATTCACCTCTTTTCCCCTGCTCAACAGCCCTGTCTGCCCACTTTCTGTCCTCATCTTTACCACCTGATAACAAGCAGGGTAGTGCAATACTATGCTTCACTGGCTCCCCTCCACGCTGCACACAAAGAATGTGAATAGTGTACATAGAGAAAAAGGATGCATAGACAGACAAGCAGTTGAAACACATGTTTAACAACTACATGTACATAACCAGTTTCATACACGCATATATATACTAGTAGAAAATGTTTGATCTATCTATTTTCAGTCAGTGGCCTGGTGTGAGGCTAGCACTCACAATGAAGTAATGAAATTTAAAGCTGTCTTTCACTAGCTAGCTTCACTTTTAAAGGAAGTGCTGAGGCAGCAAGACATGGATATGAATAATGCCATAATTCATGTGCAGAACATTCAGTTTTCTGGCTTGCCAGCTCCAGATCCCTGTTAAAATGTTTTGCATAGCTCAAGATTCCTTTTGTGCTTTTGTAACTCTAATAAAGTTACATGGAAATATATAATTTATAAAGCTGCGAGGGAAGTTTTGGTGACGGCTCTGAAGTGTAGCAAGAGAAGGACTGTCTAATGTCTTAATGTTTATTTCTCATTAATATTCTTAATAAGACTATTGTGGAAAGTTTGCATTATTACATGAATGTGGGGAAAATCTGTAAATGACATAATACTTTTGAGAATGATTGTGAAAATAGACGTAATAAAAAAAGGATTACTATAACAAGTGACATGTTTAACTTTTGCATTGAAAATTTCCTTGCACAGCAAAACTTAAATAGCATGAAGGAAAACAATTAATAACAGGCAATATATAATTCTCTGCTGATGGTAGTACTTGCTGCAAAACAAGTCCTGGCCCCACAAAAGCATATAGCAAGCAGCATAGCCTCTATTGACAGTCTACCTGTTTGAATATGTCTGAAACAGTTGACTAAAATCCTAAAAGACGTTTTTACAGGGAGAAGTTTTGACAAATCACATGGCTGGATAGTGTTCAGGACATGATGGTGGGGAACTAAAAGTACTGATCTTGAAAGATATGTAGCATAGGAGTTTGTGCAAATGATATTTTATGATCCAATTTTAATAATTATGTTGCATGTTTTGTAAATCAGACTTTCACCTGTTTACAATTTAAGATAAAGAGTAACATAAGAATTAACAAGAGTCTGATTAGCAACAGTCTAATCACTTCAGTTCATCAAAATACAGAAATGGTCCCAACACATCATCAAACTGTTGCTTTAAAGGGGAGAAGAGAGCAAACGGCACTGGAAATGACTCATTAAAATATATAATAATCATTAGCTTGGCTTAATATGTGAGTCAGTATTCTGCCACCTTCAAAAGGAAACATAGTGATGAGGAGAAAACATAGTCAGAAGATGACATTTGGCACATGTGGTCTTATTAAGCAATCAGCAGTTTCACATTAGTTAGGGCATTAGGTTTTTGAAAATATTCTGCTGTAATACTGTGATAAATACGGCTGTTTGTGTCAGTGGGGACCAATCACATTTTGAGCTGCTGACCTTGCTTTGGGTTGTTCCAACAGCCACAGAGTTTTAAAAAAAGCTCAACCAATGACAGACCATTGTGACTGTATGTCCAGACTCATCATCAGTATATGCCCTTTGCACCATGTTTGTGTGGAAAGGGCAGCCCAGTTTATTCCTACATGACAGCAAACATCCGCTTGAGCTGACTGTGAACTTTGACCTCCCTATGGAGATAATTTCCCTACAGAGATCAAACCATTGCCACTGGGCAAGAAACCAGTAGGCAAGAACAAAATAAAATAAAGAAAAAACCAGGCTGAATGCACAACCACACTCTCTCCTCCATTTCTAGCCGCGCTAGCAGCAAGGCCCAGGGACGGGCAATGTCCATCCATTAGTCCACCACTTTGTTCCAGACTGAAATCTCTTAACAATCAAAGCAGCTTTTTACGGCCCAAAGTTTATTGTTAGGCAGCCTCTAGCGACTGTAGTAATTATGACAGGAGCAAAGGAGGAAATGAGATGATGTATAAACGTATGATTTGATGAACAAAGTTTGTGTAAGGAGGGGTTGGGAGGATGGATGATTCAACAAAACACAGGACTTTAACCCTAGAGACCATTGGAGTCATTTCTCATTTCGAACTGACAGCAGTATTTGTTTGTTTTAACCATGACGTGCATGTTTACCATTGTTATCTTGCGACAAAGGTTCTCTAACCTCAACTAAGTACTTAACCCAAATTATATTTCCATAAACATAAAGTTGATTTTGTGACTGTTCTCATTATATAAGCTTAACAACCTGATTGTAATTGTAAACATAATGACAAAGTGTAAATAAATAAATGAATAACCTATATGGTCATTTCAAGATGAACGCCTTCCTTAATGGATGAGACCAGTGAGGATGGGCAGAATGAATGAGCAGGATATGATGATTGTAACTACAAGCAGGAAAAGAAAGCTATGAGAAAAAGAGATTTGAAATAAACAATGTGTGTGGTTTTAGTGTGTGGTCAAGCGATGGAGACTAAACGCGAGGCAAGAGAATACATGGAAGCTTACAAAACAAACAGGGAGAGGAGGGGGAGTGTGAAGAAGAAAGCAAAGAGAATATTGGAACAGCATTGGTAAAAGGAAAAGGAGGGAGATGGGCAGGCTCCTCTGGAGTGTAATTAAGGGTCTGAATCCTGTTTTCCACTGACTGCTAGAACTTGGGAGAGACAAGATGACAGATGTGCAAGAGAAGATGCAATAAGAGGAATAAAACCCACGGGAGGGGATTCCTTTATTGTGATACAAAATAATAAGGCAAACCCAGAAAGAAAAGAAAGCATGCAAAAGGGGAGGAAGAACAAGTGAGGACGGTGAAATAAAACAAGATGTTAACTGATGTGCAAAAATGTAGTAATGTGTTAATGTGTTTTTAAAAAATCAAATTGAGATCACTAATAGATGAAAATGTGTGAAAAAGAGGTGAGGAAGAGAGGTCAACATACGTTTTCTGTTGCTGTGATCCTCTATACTTCAGGTTTTTTTACTGTTACATGATTTTACTTTGCGTTAATAATGGAAACGTAAATGTACAAGGGTTTTTCTTCTTCTGGCACTATGCTGTCAACAGCTGTCATCCTGCCTCACGCACACCTCTATTTTACCCTTTACATGTCTATTCTCCAACCTCTGGCTCTGCAGAGCATCAGCATCAGGATCAGGACAGTATCTGTCAGGAAGAAGATGTGAAACATTTGAGTCAGCATTTGAAAAGATGGAGGAAGCACAGAAGAAGCTGTTGGCCATTGTTCATGGGTTTTGATAAATGTTTTAATTTTTCAAAGAATAAATCTTTGATGTGGTGATCCAGCTCACTTCTCTTTGTTCTTTTCCAATTCAGGACCGCTTTACTTTCATCTACTGTATCCACAGGGACTGAGAGGATGATCTACTTTCAACATTATACAGCATATACTGTTGAATTGTTTATGCAGACGCCATAAAACACTCAATTCATTTGAAGAAACTGTGCCATATTTGCCAATTAGCTTTTGTCAAAATATACCAGTGACTAGTTACACAAAAATCTTTTAGAATGACAAACAATAATTCCTGGCTTTTACTTCTGCCAACAATATGCTAAAATTCATCACATCAAGCCCAGCTTTACCTCTGTCAACGTACCTCCTTAATGCAGGTACACAAACATAAAGTACATCTGCTTCTTTCAACCTAAAAGCTTCTTTTATGTACTGTATTTCAGATGATATGGCTCACAGAGATTTGCTTCACCTATGTCCAACTTGTGACTTACAAACTCTAGGACTTTTATGTAAACTTTCAAACTTCAGTCAATATGTAAAATGTCAGTGTGGAATGATCTGCATAGCACAATGTAACACAACAATTTGCAAAATGACATGCCTTTGAAAGTGGCATGCCATCAGAGAACTTGGCTCCCACTGGACAAAGATATAAGGCCTACAGACCATCAATGCTCTAACATGCAACACTAATCCTATTACATTTGACATGTGTAACACACAATTGATAGGATTGGGCCAACAAACACTGGTAATCATTTTATCTGGTATGTGGCCACAAGCAGATATACGTTTAGATACACATTACTAATAAAAACTCATCTTTAGCTTAATGTCCTGACTTTTAATCAGCTTTATCAAAGAAACACTGACCCTGATATTACATTATGTCTGAATGTGGAGCCCTTCCACTCAAACCCCTGAGACCATAACTGATGATGACAATTCAGCTCCAGTTCAGCAAGAGGAACTGAAGCATGAAGATGATTTGAAAAAGTCACTGTAATTGACGCTGACAGCCGTAGGATGGCTGTGCGTTGGGTGCTGTTTCCCATTCAAAAGGAGGTTTGGTGCTGCTGGCGGTGGCTGCATAGGCTTGCCGCCGATTCTGAGATCCCATGGGTGCTGTAGTGAGTCAGGTTCCCTGTCGCAATGCATTCGCTACAACACAGACATGCTCTGGGGAGTCCATGACTGATCCTTTTGCCCTGCAGTGCTATGTGTGTGTGCGCGTGTGTGTGCATTTGTGTGTATTATTGTGTCTCAGAGTGGGCAATAGTGTACACATGGCATGTGTCTTGCAAAACTGCAAACTACAAAGAAGACTTTAGAGCTCTTTGTTGACGTCAAATATCATAACTCAGTAGGCACATGGCAAATGAAAAGCATGACTGACAATTTTTTCTTGCAGTTCACATAGCTATTATATGTTAAATCCCATCATCTATGTATACACATTGACCAGTAGTATGCAACTGCTATTTGCTGCATGTATTGCCTGTGTTTGCATACAAATATACAATATGCCAGGATTGTCGAATAGTAAAATAATATAATTCAGTAACAATTAAACACAAGCATCGAAATTGTTGTTGTAAATCTTGCACATATAAAATATGGAATAATAATTAAAGGGGAAATGTTCCCATAGTGAGCTCCTCACGTCTCATAGTGCTGGCAGACTCCTGTCACAGGACTGGTTTCTGAAAAGGATAGTCGTAGATCTTATTCATTGCTTACTTCTAATGTGTTGAAGTGGTGCAGTGATACTAAATATAACATTGGTCATCGCACTGATATGATACCCAGGAACTCATGATTGCGCTCATAATTATTCTCATGCAAAATGAAGTAGTTTAAAATAAAGCAACAATTTCAATGCTTTTGATTACATGTTTTTTTGGGTAAACACAAGCCTCACTGTTTTTGACTGATACTCATTTATTACTCTTATTTGTCAGAGCAGTCACTTGTGTTGCTGTTCTGACAAATCAATATAATACAGTGTTTATTGATCAATTGAATGAGTACTTCGATCAGTAATCTGCCCCTGATCCACTTAATGTGGTACATGATACTTCGATGGACTGACTTTGAAAAATGGCATCTCTGCACCTACAAGTAAATACATCACTACTACAGAACTGAATTCATTTTATGTCACAGATGTACATTGTTGGGTTGAAGATCCGATAGTTGGATTTATTCGAAAATAATTCTGGTGATACCAATTGAGTCTCACTGGATATTGTTCTAGCTTTAAAACTAGCATAACATAGAAGATCATTGTTTTATATTGTGAGAACAACAAACCCACTCAATGACTGTTATAAGCTGTCATTTTGAACATATAATAGATGTGTGTGCACAGTTCCACCCCCTGGTAGCCCAGTGCGCTATTGTATGTGTGGGACCTTCATCATCACTGTTACAAAAATAAACATGGAACATACCCAGTTTAGGCAAAAAAAAATAAATCTTCTTGGCTAGCTTTATGAAAGTATTATGGTTTGGGCTAAATAAGCTTCTTTCTGAAGTAACAGCATAGTTATGACGCCCACTAGAGGTCACATGTTTATTGGCCTACTGAGAGCTATAATGTACCCCCCTTCTGATACATTATCAGGATTGTATATAGTACATAGGAGTGATAATAACTGATAACAGCCATTAAAGACATAATAATATAAAGTAGACGATTTATTTAATCAACCATCCTTGAATGTACAATAATTTAGCTACTTTTTTACTTCTTATTGTGACTATAGTTGGAGAAACAGGTTTCATATGCCACTCTCACATCCTTACATTTTTTTAAATTCTAGTTTATACCTGTCATATTCGTGACAGTTTGGGTCTCAGGAGCCTGTTGTCAGCTCCTTCCTGTCATATGTAATATACCACCAGTAACAAGCATCTGGTCTGGTCGAGCAGTCAGGAATACTGCAATATTTTAATATTAGGCTCAATCCTGACATAGCTGGCATTTTAGAGCTTCAAGATGGTGGCAGTGAAATGTGTGTTATTCTCATGCCAACGCCTGATTTTTGCAATCCATCCAACACTCAAGGTCTTTTAAAACTTTAAACCTCAGTGGATGACTTCAGTATATAACAATAAGAAGTTTGCATCTGCAAGTCAGCAGTGCAGTGATTAAATTGCTACTTCAAGCAGTCCATGTCATTTGTTCTGCATATATTAAGCTTTATATGCAATCACTGTCCGAACAAAGTATGTTTAACCTTCTAAAACTCAGTGTTTATAAGTACTGTCACTGTACAAAAGGAGAAGATGAATGTGGGTTCAAACATGGCAATTCAACTTTTTCCAGTTATAATTCTATTGTGGAGTTATTAGCCAAATAGTAGAAATAATAGAATAAACAACATTACAAATTTTTACTTTAAATTAAATGTTTAAATTAAACACTAACACATAAAAATGCAACAGTATATTTATGACCACAAGGAGAGAGTAAGACACCAGTGTTATCACATAATCCTTCTCTGATCGCTAACCCCAGCCTTCATCTTATGCTTGTGGAGAATCTACTCAAGTGATAAATTATCTCTCAAGAAATGCATATCATACGATAAGGGAAGGAGTACAGGGGTGAGGGAGATAAGTGGGAGAAAGGATAGTGCCATCTTTCACCTCTTTGTGAATGTAAAGTAAAAATTTCAGGTTGTAACAAACCTGTATAAATTACATCCACAATGATTTCACCTCTGAATGGAGAATTCCTCAGATTTTCCCTTTGACTTGTTGACTTATCCTGCATGGAGATATAATAATATTGTATATAATATATTAATTAATTCATTATCAGAAAGTGTGATTTGAAAACCTCTCCTTTAAAATGGTTTTGTTTAAGTTGAAAATAATAGTCTATAGTATGTCCCACATTGATAATGTCTATGACTGCGTGTAGATTACACTACACAGCATTATTATATGAAAAGTGCCCTCAGATGACAACTGGCTGACAAATTTTTCAAATTGAAATTGATACTTGTGCAGTATTTAATTTATGATGTTAAGAAAAATAACAGGTCTGTAAACTGATTACTCAGTTGGGGTTTGGGTTAACTATATTTGATGTATTATTGATTAATATCGTTATATGTGCTATGGCTATAACAATATCTATTAAAACCCTACCTCTACTGAGAGATTTTTTTATCTTACTTATATGAAACATGGCGCCAGCAGGAGAATGACATAGCCTTATATTTGTGTATAGGCTCCGATGTGTGTATGAACACCTGGGGGTGCACACATGCTTCCATGTAATTACAGTGCAAGGGAGTTAAAACCTTTATAATGTCCCTTCAATTGTGTAAATTACGATAATCATGTTTTTTTTTTTTTTTGAGCAGACTCAGTTTCTCCACTCTGCCCCCTTTTTCTTCCTCTTGCTCACACCCCTTCTCTTGTTTTCCCTATTGGAGTTCTTGCAGCAGCAAGGTAATTACAGTCTGCACACACGTGCACACAAACACACACTAGAGGTCTCGCATGGAGAAATAGAGCACATTAAATATTTATATGGGCACTCTGAGAGGTTATTCCTGCCTGAAATTTTAATGTCTCATCCCTGGAAGAATCACAAGAACATATATACATACAGCAATGGGCCAGAATTATATGAAAGGTGTGTCATGATATGTCATCTAATCTGCCACTGGCCATTCTAAATTCCTGCACAGTATATCACCAAAATTGTAGTTGCAACAATAATGTAAACTAGCCCGTCTGAGGGTGTCAAAGCCATATGGGCCAGGTACAGTATAGTCTTCAAACCCAAATTTAATTCCTAACTTGAACCAATATCTGTGAACTATAACAGATATTATATAGCTACAATATGGAAGTTTTGGACATCAAGCTAGCCCCAGTATCTCAGGGGGCAAACCACTGTGTGCTCCTACACTTCGCTCTCTCTGCTCCTTTACACTCTTCCAAACATTCACCTCCTTGCTCAAGAAAAAAAAAATGTGGAAGGGGAAAAACTGCCAGGTTGTTTGGATCATAGAAGCCTTTGACAGTACTGACTTAATTTAATCAAAAGTAATGAGTTCGTTTTGGAATATAAGGGAAATTATTACATTGTTAATTTTACACCCCAGCAAGTCATTTATGAAACATGTTTTCCGTATTGTTTCATAATTCTTGAGTTTCTTAATGAAATATCAAGAAAATCTAATTCTAATATAAAACCTAATCTAAAACGTTGTCCTCCAATAATGAACACTATAAATAAATGAGAAATAAGAGCAAATCATTGCAAAATCCATTTAATTTAATAAAATTTGAATGATTATTTTGGTTAGTTCTTTTCTGATTAATCTCTTTTAATGGTGAAAAATAAAATGCAAATAAGGGATTTAGAAAGCACTGACACAGACACTGAAGCTGCTGTTTGAGCGTTTTGCTGTGATTCTGAAAGAGCATGGCAGAAAACATGTCTGCTTAGTAAACACCTTCATGTTCCACTAAAGGGACATCAAGGTCTGCGGCCATGACAGCTTGTCAGCTGGGGTCCATAGCGTGATGAGCTCCAAGTGGAGTATGACAAGCCTGGCGGTGGGCTGATGGTGCACAGCCTTCTGGGAAGGTCAGTTCTCCAGGCAGGGGCAGAGAGGTAAAGGTTAGTCACGATGCAACAGGGAGTGAGAGATTTAATCAGCTTGTGTTGTGAATATAGAGGGTTGAATAAAAATACACTAACTTCAGTATTTAAAACTTCGAGTAGCTCTATTTGCATTACTTTTTTTAGTTAAAGACAAAGTGGTGGTTTGTCCAGACTCTAGCAAGCAGTACCTCACTCCACACTTTGTTTAACTGGTGAGTAGTAAAGGTGAAGACTTACTGTGTGTTATCAAATTATGCAGGTCAAAATGAAAAGACTAAGTCATGATTGAGGGTTCAAAAGCTAATTAGCTAGTCAGGTTCTATCTGTTCCTTACTTATCTCAGGTTTTACAAAACATGCTACAACCTGCAGAGTGAGAAAGCAAGAGAGGCAGTTATTTTTATATTTACCTATGTGGAAATACAGTAGCTTGTTATAGCAATATAACTCAGCCAAGCAGGTCCTATATGTGACACTTAAAACACACCATGAGGAAAGATGTGAGAATAAAAAAATAAAATTAATTATCCATCCATACACACAATACCCGCACTAGTCATAAAGACATTTGACGTTCAGTTCTTAGTCATAAAGTTCATCTTTCAGCACAGACTATAAGACTTCATATACAGTAGTGTAAATCCTTGGTCTGTTACATATATTTGTACTCCATAGAGGCATAAAATGACAAGTTAAACCTACAGTCCAACCCAATTTCTCCCTGCATGTCCACCACACATGTCCAACACACCTACTGTCATACCCTCAGTATGGAACCTACACATGTACATATTCAAATAAACACACATGTATCATGTTGATAAAAACAAGAACACCCCCACACACACAGTCTTAAACACATGTGAATAATGTAATTAATTAACTAAGGCCTTAAGCTGGTGGAACAACAACCCATGTGGGATTAATGGTATCACTTAGACTCTGAGCACCAAATAAGCTCAGAGGATGTAGTCTGGTTGTTGAGTGTATTAGTTTACTGTATTGCACATATAAAAAATGCATGAAAGAAATCAGGTTAAATCAAAAACATGCAGCGCATGCAGGGAAGGAAAAACTTCTAACCATATCTGAGAACAGATTTTAATTATAATCAACATTTCAATTTACATGCAAAAGTGTTGAATGCTTCCAGTGAAGCAAGGCATGACAAAATCACCCTGTTCTCTGTTTGAATGGTTTGTTAAAGCCTGTTGAATAACTGTGAGTAGATGAACTCTAAAAGAGTCTGTAAAGGAAAATCTGACATATTTGGTGCTTCCTAATTAGCATTATCAGATTTGTGGAATTTAGATTCCATGAAATTAGAATAACCTTAAAATACATATTAAATTAATGTTAGGTTTATATATATCTAGTTTTACTGTTACCAGTATTGTTGCTATTGCTTTGCAGTGAATCACTGCAAGGTCAGAGGAGCAGTGTGCAACACTCCTGGGTGTTACAGAAAAAAAGTCACTGACTGATCACAATATGTCACTGACAGGGAGAGAGAGTAGATCTACATTTGGAGATTATGAATGTGTCACTTATTGTTTTTGTGCCTTGACTTGTTTGAAAATGTTTAAAGGATTCATAGCGTTCTGGAAATGAGCTCAGATAAGAGCCATCATGACCCAACAAAGCTGGCTTAAGCAAGGCTGCTGCTGTAATATCAAAACTCATATGGCTGTCTCACCATGACGTGTCTTTTTAAAGAGGACTCATGGAGGCTCAGTAATGCTGAGATGTTCAGTAATACTTACTTTCAACCCTGACTTGTCAACCCACAAACAGTTTTGGTTTTATGTTCTGCAAGGTTTTTTCTTCCACTCCAATGAAATCTTTCAACTGTTGCTATCAAACTGTTGCTTGAATCTACATAGACTGTAGCCTCAGGTTGTGTGTGTCATGTTCCTGTTATATATTTGATAGTTTTGCTGATAGTTGCACTTAAGTCAAAGTAGTCTTGATCAAAAATAATTAGTGTGTGTGTGTGTGTGTTCACAGTAATGCAGCAAACGATATTTTTATTTTTGATGTGACTTACAGAATGGCTGGCCCATTCCTTTTGCATTTAAGCAGCCATTGTCTGTGAATCATTAGATCAAATGCAATATAGCAAGTTTGATGGTTTAGACCAGTGTGTATTACGCGTTAGCAGAAACTAAAATATAATATTGAAATTATGTAAAACCATCGTAAATAAATTAAGTTACATTAAAGTACTGCTGTTTCTAATCATAGGTTACTTTTCACATTGCTTTTAGGCCCCTGGTGGCAAAATTACCTTTGCTGAAATCAATACTTCCTTGTTATGCCTCAAATTTAATGTGTATCATATTATTGCACTTCGCCCCAGGCTTTGATATAAATATTATGCAGGTTGAGCTTCTCTGTGCAAGATGTTATCATATTGAAAATTGTCAGCAGATAAGTGTTAAGCTATGCATTCTTTATCCAGCATTTTCATAGGCCTGAGAGTTTATATTGAGATTCTCTTATTTATCTAGGGTACATTTAATGTATGTGCTAGCCCCTTTCTAATGACATGACCAGCACAGCTGTTAATGTGACCAGCACAGCTGCTACTGACAAAAGATACACAAGGTTTCAAACAAAGCTCCTGAGTATGTGAATGCCTGCTGGTAATTACTTAGTCTGAGTTGTTTAGAGTGTTGCTGGCGTTTGACATCACGATGCATGATCTCACAGCTCTGAATCCCTGATATGTGTTTGTGTATTTCTGTTTTTTTAAACTGACTGAGTGTGACTGTTGTCACTGAATCCAGTGTGGAAAATGTCTGCCCTGAGTGTCATTATCATCTTCCTTTGACAGTGTTCACATGTAAAATAATTTTGGAAAATCCCATTAAGAAAGCACATAATTATGTAACGCTGATGCTGAGTAACAACATACTTCTGTGAGCGAACGGCAAGGAGCAGTATTAGAAGAATTCATAAGAAAGTCCTACATTCTGAAATGCAACTAAAATACAGTGCCAGTGCTAAAATCAGTGCAGTAGCTCACAAATTGAAAACCGGCCAACCTTAGTGCAAATCTGAAACACAAACACATACATAGTTTATCAGCTTCTCCATTCATTACAATATTCTGTCTGATGCTCTTTTACAGGTCTTGAATTTGTGCATAGAGAAGTAAATGAAATGTAGCAAAGAACACACACATATTAGGCTACTCTTGCATAATCAATGTGGCTATGAACAAATAGGTCTTAAAACACATTCAACATTGATCACATGCCATTTATATTTAAGCACAATGAATAAAACATCTGGCAAACTCCTGAATGCTCACTCGACATTAATAATGCAGAAGACCCTTCCAACAGGTTTTTAATGAGCCTGACTGGATCTAAGAGCCGTGTAAGCATTTGTCATTCATTTGTGTCATGTTGTTAGGACACCTGACCTCTATTTCATGCAATGCTTGATTTTAAGGTTTGCTTCCTCAGCACCGCTTGTCTCTGATCCTGCAAAGCAACAGTATAGAAGCAATTATCAGAGGTAATTATACTGAAAATACATGACAATTATCTTTTTGATGGTATAGAGCTATATAATTAAAACTGCTATTCTTATGTATTGTAATTCATATGAAAGAAATGACAGAGCACTGATTGTAACCTGAGCATTAGAAAACTAAGTTTTACTACTCAAAGCTTTTCTAGATATCAGTGCATTACTTTTCAGAGTTATATCTGATTTAGCCTAGAAAGCTATTACTAAAGAAAAGCAACCCCTATAGAATACTCACCACAAGCATTTGTGTTGAACTTCACACAGAGGGTAAAACGAGCATGATGGTTATTTATTTAGAAATTGGTACACCTGTAATTACTGGCATTGAAATGTTAGAGAACGATGTTCATTTCTCAGATAAAGTACGTTAGATAATGGTTCACATACCAGTTCCCTGTTGGGTGAATTGTAATCAGAAAACAAAAAACTGAAATCTTGTAATAATTGGTCACTCAGAGGCAGAGAAAGGTCAGGTTCAACAACAGTAATACTAAATGTTGACACTAGAGTGACCGACATTAAGAGTCTAGAGCACCGCTTAACATGCACAATATTAACAATGCTTGAAATTTTGTCCAAATATTATTTTTTTAAAAAGTTAAAGGGAAAAAAGAGCAGGGACATGTTTCAGTAACTTAAAAAAATAAATAGGTCACTAAAACCATTGAGCTGCTAATGGATTGATTAATTACAAAAGAGACCATGATGGTCTATACCAAATTTTTTGGCAACACATCTACTAATTTTGAAATATTTCAGTCAAACAGTGGTCAACCAACAAACAAAGATCAACACTGCCATTTTCTTAGAGCCATGCTATGACTATTTCTGGCCACCATCCACAGAGGAGAAAGAAAACCAAATAAATAAATAGACAAAAGTTGACTTCTGAAACAAAGCACTGAACATTTGCAGTGGGTAGAGCTCAACAGTGGTCAGGATGCCGCAAATGTTCAGTTAAAAACTGGGTGAAAACAGACAAACTGACTACTGGCATAAATTCCCCACTGGCTGCATTTTGCTCAACAGCCAAATGTATGAGAGGAGATCATGCACAGAGTGATGAACTAAAGAGAGATAAGAAAGGATTAAGGGATGTGGGAGGTTTACAAAAGTAAGGGAGGGCAGAAAGGAGGGATGAAGAGACATTTAAATGAGTGTTAATAGTTTTATAACTGCACCGGGTTATTCCAGACATGCTTTTAATGCAGGAGCTGGGATGATATTCACAGTAATTACATGGTGCCATGGGAGACTTTAAAATCCTTACCATAGCTGACTACATTGTACTTGTTTGTTAGAAAGAACATCATAGCCAAATACTGCTGCTCTACATTCACTACTAGCAAGATGAGGACTCAAATGCAGGCAGACAGCAGGAGACCAAAAGTTACTGTCAGTAATACTAAGTGGTTAATAAATGTGTGGGGCAGGCAGGAAGAACAAACAGAGAAAGATGAACAGTGCATGGAAACAACGAAATAGTCCTTAAGTGCTGGGTAATCAGTCTGCCTGAGTATTAGTATCCAGGAAAAAGTCAGATAATAATTTCTGGACAGAGAACAAAACAAAGACCTGGAGAATGGAAACATCCAAGGATCACCCGAACAAGAAACACATATGACAAATGTCAAGACAAACCAGCAACTACACTACAGGGATGGGGGCTATACATACAAAGCAGGAAGACACTAACTAGACATCAATCAGATCAATCAGGCTGATTACAGGGGTAACACAGACAGAAATAGGGACACACTAGGAACAAGAAATACTTTCAAAATAAGATACACGAAACAGGAAATGAATGGGGATCATGATAATTACACAGAAAAGCTGGAGTAACAAGATTTTTTTTTAGACTTTGTAGCTGGAGTAAATCCATGCAAGCACAGGGAGAACCTGCAAATTTTCTGTTTTTTCACATCCCATACAGACATTAACAATTCCTTTGTTGTCATCGCAATTATGCCCATGAATCCACACACTGGTTTACTTTATTTGTCTGTAAGATAAACATCTGTATTTGGTGTCACTATCAAAAACACACCAGGGAGCTTTTTTGGAAAAAGATGCACAAAGCACCTAGTGCAGTGGTGTCACTTACTGGTGTGCTTTTTAGTTGTCAGATGACAGTGGACCTCTAATAACAGACAAATAAGCTAAGCCAGCTTCGGGATCCACAGACATTATGGTGAGAACAGATAATTCATAGGTTTTAGTGTTTTGTGTAAAATAACCTAAAAACAGAAAATCACAGATAATTCTCCTTAAACAGAAAGTCAATGACAAAATGAAGAGTGCAGTCTTGCAGCTCAAACAACCAATTTAAGTTTGGGAAAGAAAGATACGAAAGAAAAGAAATATCGATTACCTCTGTGTTTATGGCAACCTTTCTTTGTTGATGCAACTACTGAGAGCAAAATCTGAATGCTGAAGCTTTTTTCATTTATTTCATTTCATTTTGGACAGACTTTCAGACTCAAAATGCAGAAAGATTTCCAGGGAAAGAGCAATAGAGACAATGAATTATTAATGTCTGTTTTTGAAGAATTTTTTTCTCCGTCTTTTTTTTATTTTTTTGCCTATATTTTTCACATACTGTACATCTCATGCCTTGTTTACATGTGTAATGCATTAAATTTTCAAAGGCATGGCAGTAGTTGCAGAGGATTTTTGAGGATCTTGGTGTTGCCATATCTTAGGTTGCCATCTTCTCATGATGTGTCATCCACTAAAAGCATGAAAACATGTGAGCCAAATAACCACTTTAGGTAGCTAAAGTGCAGCCATGCAGTGAAATCTGGCTTATCACAGTTCTGAATATCTCACAACTGGAGAGAGAATGGTCATATGAGCACACACTAGTAATATACTCACAAATACATGTACAGTATATATATATATACTGACATACACATTCTCAGAGAGAGAGAGAGAGATACGAGGTTACAGAGCGATTAGTCAGTCAATATATTTTACTGGGCTAATCATACCAGATGACATAAATGTACCTGATTGATTAAACACATCTATGCCTAAAATAATTGTAGCAGTTTTCTGTGATATCTTTGGATTTCTCTTTTCATTACAGGCAATTCCACTGATCTTTGTAGTTATACATTTAATATTTCATATAAAAAAATGTGGAAATCTTGGAAAGAAACCCAGCTGTCATGATGGCAAATACATTTTTAATAACTCTACCTCCGTCAAGTTGCAAAAGTGGGGCAGCCAGCCTCCTGCGCTGACAGTTCCTTTATAGACAGACTCAAACAAGACTAAGAATTTGCTTTACTCAACTCTGTCCTCTTACAGAAGGGCCTTTTCACTGAATGTGCTGATCTAAATAGGCAACATTACACTTTTAATACATGTAACTTTTACTAAATTGGTTGTGATTACGTTGATGTAGCCTAAACAAAGATAATGCCCCCAGAGAATGAAATGAATGAGGCCTGCCAACCTTGGTGATTCCTTGACTCTTTCTTTAGTGCCACTGTGAGCTTGACTTTTTGATTTTCAGTAAAATATTTTCACAATTATTAGATTGGCCACCACGAAATGTGATACAGACATTCCTGTCCCCCTCAGGCAATCACTTTGAAGACTCTTTGTTTATTAAAAATTAGAATTGGTCCCAAATTTTGGTTTATGACCAAATACCTGCAAAAATGACATTGTCCACCATTGTGCTTACACAGAGCACCTGTGTAACATATGAATATTAGCATGCTCACCTTAGGTTTTGCCCAAATAAAATAGTAACCACAGCCTCATAGACTTGATAGTATGGCAGTAGACTTCTAATCCTTCTGTTGAAATCTGTGAGATTTCAAAACCCAAAACGTTACGACTCCTTTAGTCAAATCAGCATTTAGCAGGTTGGCTAGGTGGAGCATGCATTATTTCTCACTGAAAACTCATTAAGAGGCCAGAGCAGAAGGCTGAATCAAGCAGAATGTAAGTCTGATATTAGGGGAGCTTATTTTACTGCTCCATATTAAACCACTGAATCAGGATGGGGTTGTCCTTTTAACACCTCTGTCACTGGCTGCAGTAGTACATCAATGTATTTGAAATGTTTTACCTCTGTTCTGAACTACAGTAGCATATTGTTGTTTTTCACATTGATTTCAGGACCAAGTCGGATGTCTACTTCATAAAACGCTTAATCCTCCTATAACACGTCCCCCAAGACCAAACTCTCCATCCTGTATTATGGAGTTTGGTGAACTTCATTCAAGTCCTTTTGCTAAGTATAAAATGGAGACACCATAATAAACTGATCCTAACAGAGCACACATTTTTAATTAAACCCAATATATCTGATTAAAAAAGGTCTATTATGTATATTTTAAAGATAGAACTTAAATTTCTGAAAGGCCAAAATTTGTGATGACGATGTTTCACTTTAAGAAAGTTTCGTAGGTTTTGTGCATCTAAAATCATCTAATTCAGTGTATCTATGCAGCAGAGAAAGAAGCTGGACCTAAGAGGCAACCAGTGTTCTGGTATTACCTTCACTGTGTTTTTAGGGTTATCTGGATTCAGCTAGATGTATTGTTTAGATGATGGTTAATATTAGCGTAATATAACTAAACATCATGAGTCTTTTAAACTGTATTTCCAGTCCTAATTTCTCTTAATATTCCTGTAAGACAATGACAGTAGTATATTGTTTAATTTTCTTCATGTGTATTCTGCAATATATAATACATTATATTAGTACCATTAAATCCCCTGGTCTCATAACACATCCAACCAGCTCTTAGAATGCTACCAGTAAAGCCTAGATCTTCAGCCCTCTTTGCCTTCAGGTTCAGAAAACTCCCCAGTTGTTCTCTGTCATCCTACTCATTAAATTTGTATGCTCAGCAAAGCGTTCGCTCACACTAGACTTAAACATCTGACTCTCTATGGGACTGTAACTGAGGTGGATGTGTTTGTCTTTTCTGTGAGTCATCAAGTTTAATTTTTTTTCCCTCTTTGAGTACCCATCTGTGCCTGGGTAACAGCACCCTCAAAACAATGAGAGGTTTTACTGCAGAGTATATAAGTGGCTGGTGGTACGTGTGTGTGTGTCTGATGGTGTAGGAAATCCTGTAATCTCTTACAACACCCGGGCCAGGTACTTTGCAGACCTTAGTGCATGAATAATTCAATTACAGGACAAAGCCAAAGTAGAGAGCAGCACATATAATACTGTATATAGTATATATATTTATATACTACATACATACTTGTTAGTATCATCTATCCTACTGAATCAAAGAGACCTTTTGTGTGTTTTTTTAATATTTAATTCCAAATTTATCGCAAATATAGAAATAGATCTTTTGTACAGAAATTGCAAAGGAAAAAATGTTAATATCAGCAACAGATAATTAAAGAAAGCAAACAGCCAAGATTTGTTCACATCATCCAAATCTTTGTCTTTCTTTGCCTTTTGGCTTCTAAACACAGAGTTGAAACCAGAGTGGAGAGTCACATTAGATTTGAATACAATACAACCATAGGACTTTTAATTTGATAAAATGATGGATCTTTCCAGCTCTCGTCAAAAGACTTCATGATGCTCTCAACCAAGCAAGCGCCATATTTTGACACAGATATTACACACATAGAAGACACTGATGTCAGATATTTCTTTGGACCTCGGCCCTAGGGATCACACAGATGGTGGTTATTCTTGAGCACTTCAGTATCAGAAACATTGATATTTTGATTTATTCATACAACATATATCCATTTTCAGATGGTAAATCCTGTAGGACAGTGAACTGCCTTTCCTCTCAGTTCCTTGAGTGAAAAATAATGCTTTTGCAAAGGGGAAAGTAATATGACAAAAGACTGAAACATGTCACAAAAGCAAATGAAATGGTTCAACCAAAAAACACATTGGATGATACAAATCTGCATTGTAGGGTTTTTTTGTACAGAAAGCTGTATCCTCAGGTTCAAAGGAGTTGGGGCAAAGCAGAAGTCAAACCACTGATTACTGACTAAGCAGATTTTAATATCCTTAATCTTTATTGAATAATTCTTTAATTTTATAGTTCTGCATTATCCATCCATAAGCCATACCTGCTTATCCTTTAGAGGGTCGTGGGGGAGGTGGGAGGGGTTAGACCTTAGTTGATAGTGGTCAAGCTGCAGAGTAAACCCAGGAAAAGTGACCACACTGTCGCAGGACTGACACATAGACAACCATTCATACTAACAATATGCTTCTGTGTAATACGTATTTGGGGCAAACATTTGACTTTTGTTGCTGCAAGTTCAAGGGAGTATTATCTTTCAAACAGATCGATTCCTTTGCATCGAGTCATTTAAAGAAACTGAATTTTCTCAGTGAGTTGAGGAGGGCTCCTCCTCCCTGTCTCTGAAGTAACAGCCATTTTTAGAAGCTGCTGAGTTTTCAGTCCCTGTTACTGACAAGACCAATCATTCTGGCTTTGAGGACCACATCACTGGATTTTCTGTTCTGAATAGCAATGGATGTCCAGCCTCTGCTTGTCTGTGAACACAGAAAACATCAAGTTCTGAGACAGACTGGCATCTGCTCTCACCGCACTGGGACCTTTTGGAAAGCTTCACCACTTTAGAACTGAGGTTAGAAAAATGAAATCTCTGACATATGAACCTTTGGTACCACTATAGTAGAATTACCTTGTATTATTACAGTGCAGTTTTACCTAATTAAAACAATGGTAAGAACTGCCCACCATATAAGCATGAACATGTTGATGAGCTGTGGAGCAAACTTAGCCCAGAGGTTAATGCATTTCATTTTTTCTTTGTAATTGACTTTGAGAGGCCTCTTAATGTTCAGGCAAAACTGCACCACAAAATTGGCTATTAATCTCAATTAGAGAGTCTTGTATTGACCATGGCTGTAACTTATGGCTTATTTATTGAATAAACCCCAATGCAATAAATAATGTATCACCAAAGTGGCATAGGTGTAAAGAACACATTATGAATGGTTGTCTAATGGAATGTACTGAAGGCTACCAACTTTAGAAACTCATTGTCATAAAGGTAGTTTCTCTCTGTGACTATACTCATTCATTTGAATTATATTTTAAGATGATTTTCACTGCTGTAAATGTCTATGAATGTTTATCTTTGGACTATTTTTATGTTTTAGAATTGATGCTAATTTTAAATATAAGAAGTTTTAACTTCTGCAGTAGCACAGCTGTCCTCTTTTAATCACATGAAGCTACAGTGTTTTCTGTGAATACAAAAAGCTACTCAGCAGACAGCACAGCATATAATAAATTGGTGTAAAGACCAGTGATAAAAGACTGAATTACAGCTGTCTGGATATGAGGTGAATTCAATTAACTAACTTGGATGAAAAACCAGCAGACTCTGAGAGCAGATGATGAGGAATGAAAATTACTGATTTAGCCAACAGCCAGTGGGCTGGAGCTCAGGGAGAAGCTGCTGATGCTGCATTGATTTGCCAGTGACTTCTAACTGATGGATTGGGATTAAGTTAAGACTATTAGACAATCTACAGTGCGTATGCTTGCGTCACTGCAGCACACTCTTCTTTGAACATATATTTTCATATACTGTCATAGTACAAATTATGTTGGAAACTCTTGTATGGATTTTTTAAATAAAGAAGAGTGAGTTAAGAGAGAATGCGACCACAAACTGTGACAGGGCCCTGCCTCGAGCCAAAGAAGACAGCTTTGCATGTCTGCCATGGAAAATAATCTTTAGAATGGAGATGAATAGAGCGCAGTTCAGTTTTTCATAACAGATGGATGTAAACAACCACCAGCCTCAGACATTTTCACCCATTTTCACTGCAAACTCCACCAGCCTGTGGCTAAAAGAGTAGCAATGGTGCAGTGTCAGTATAATGTATAATAGAATCAGCCAAATGACAACCAGCAGGTAAGAATAAAATATAAAACATCACAGAGAATTAAAAAAAAAAATCCTGCTAAAATCTTAAACGTTCAAATCAAAGTTACTTGACAAAATTGCATTTCAGCCCCTACAGCTTTTGTTTTGCAATGCACGTCCACTCAATGTACACAACAATATATTTTGTCTCTCAAAAAATACAGGGAATCATGCAAATATAAGAACTTTTCTTTTATGTGGTACACTATATTAAGCTCTCTCTGTTCTTAAACCTTTATAACATATATCATTGCACATACTAAAATCCCTTGGTTCCCAATGACAACCCTTCCCCCAGAAAACCCAAAGCAAAATAAATAAAGACAAACAGCCACCTGAAAATAGAGTAACACACAGACATATCAAGAGATCAGGCTGAGTATAAAAACATCCATAGAAGCATTTTTTTAACCTTAGCATTTTTTATACAATAATATACAAAATTCACAGATATTTCACAGATTCTTTAAGTCCTTTGCTCATCTTTGGAAACTAAATCTTGCAGTTAATGTGTATTGTTTAAATAAACATATATTGTATATATTTTTGTGAAAAGGTGTGAAAAACATGGTCAAATCTAATATCAAAGTCCAGCACATTTTGTCCTTCCTCCAATTTTTCAAGTGCTCTTCTGCTCAGAAATCCTATTATTTCAAATTCAAAAAACATTAAATTCTTTTCCATCTTTGAACAGATTACAATGACCTCAACATGCAAGTTGTTTCATCCTAAAATACCTCAGAGTATACCTTAAATCTTTATTTTACAAGCGCTGGTGTTGGGATGTTAAAAGACATTAGAGATGAGCGCGTTTAATTTTTGCTGCATTCTGATGAAGACAGATGAGTTAGTCCATGAATGCAACTGACATACACATAGCAGGGCATTAATACTGAGGTTTCTTTATAGTGCTCTATGTTGAGTGTTTGGCAGTGGGAAAGAAAGCGTTGGCAGTGCTCGGCCTGTCAGAGCTGCCTCGTAAAGTATGAAGAGTGACCAAGAAATCAGTCACGGCAAGGCATACTTTAGTTGTCTCAACTGACTTTCATTTATTGTCATTCAGTAAATAAAAATCCACATTAGAGCAACATAAAAAATGACATGCGTTTAATTTTCATCACATAAGCCCTTGTGTGGCTATCATGTGGGGACAAGCAAATAGTATCCTATTTAACAAATTTGGCACAGTATTCCCACAGGCTAATCTTCCACATAGTAAGCTAATGGAGTTAATAGATGATGAGACAAAAGTCTAAAAATATCAAATGAAAGGATTTGCAACCCACTGTCTAAGAGCTAATACCTGCCTGTCACCCACCTTGAAACTGAGTGGAAATGAAGCTTAAAGGAGGGCTGCTCTCAGTTGTGAGAATACTAAAAAAAATGCTGAGGAACTATTCCCACAATATGGTCCTGTTATGCATGCACATGTGTGTATTTGTGTGTAATGTGTTCCTTTGGTCATTTGAAGCAGTACCAATTCATGCATGGTAAGTTTTAGTGTAGCCATGTTCCCACAGCTTTTATAGCAGTTGTCTGCCTGCATTCAGCCAAAACCCCTCCATTATTGTTGTCTTCTCTTTGAAGACCTTGCCCATTACCTGCTTTTCAGGAAGAGTCATTTTAGTTTAGTCAGACTGTGACTCATCCTGACTCACTTTTTTATGCTCCAATTTTCCCATTTACTCTTGGTGTGTGTTGGAGAGGAAAGTAGAAGGAGGAAAATGCTATCAGCTCACCCTGTTATGCCACATAATCAACGGCCTAAAATGACTTGTGTAGAGTCAACATGGGCTATCAACATACTGTGTAGTGAGGCAGATCCTGTGTCATCAGTCAATAACTCATGTACAGTGAATCTTCATCTTTAAAACTACAGTATTAGTGATTACTATTAGTACTACATCCTGAGGTTACCCTTAAATGAGTCTCACTTTGACCTAGAGTGCTTCAAGGACAGATGATGTGGGTAGAAAGTGCACTGTGTCCTGGGAAGACTGAAAGGTCTTTCTGCTGGTCTTTCCTACTGAAAGCATTTAACTTCTTTAGTAATTTAGAACCTGATTAGACATAAATCCACATCCCATTTTGGGCTCTAATTCATTATTCAGGAAGTAGAGTTTGGATTAATTGGGCCAGACTTTAAATATAAGAGATCCTCAAAGAATTAACATGTTAGAAACTGAAAGGTTTTGTCATGATATGCCTTCTACAAAAGGATTAAACATTAATAGCACGATAGATGGATTTCTCACGTCTGGCTTTCCCATCACTCTGAGAAACAAAAAAAAAAAAAACAACAATGATGGTGCTACACAAAGAACCCACTGGTCTGTAAGTCAGTAAACCTCCAGGGGTTAGACAAGGACATTATTGTAGTACTGAAGTTTAAAAAAATGGTTTAATGTTGGCTTAGTGGGACAAAAACCATGTATAATAGATATAATGACATTTCTAATTTGTGGTGCTGTTTGAGTTTTTAATGAGCTGATAAGATATTTGAGCTGGCTGTTACCCAAGAAAGTTTCAGTCCTGACAAGTGACAGTTGTATATATATACACTACAGTGCTTCCTCAAATCTTCAGTAACCACAACAAAAAATTCAGTGTTTTTAATCACCCCATAGGTTTCAAGGTCAATTAACAAAACTGTTTGGTCTAAACCCACAAATTAACAAATTATTGCTTGGCTTGAGGGGTGCAGGCAATAATAAAATAAAATAAAACTTGATATCTTTATAAAAAAGTTTCACCCTCTGTGTTTATATCTGTAGATATTTTTAGTTCTTTTTGGAGTTTATTGTTTACACACTGACAATTCATTTGTCAAATTTGAATTTTGTGTAATTTTTTGCCTTTGCCATTTTGCATGACTTTGTCATGGCTGTATTGGCAGCAGCCTTTCAAGTAATTATTAATGATGAGAAGCACAATATCCCTTCCAACAATAGAAACAGCACTCATAAGAGCTATGCTGAAAACACTATTATGAATCATTAGAAAGACACGAGCATTAAAGACTCCATGGCAGTATTGCTGTGTAATTATAGATTAATTCAGAATGAAAATTGAGCAGAAGAACACTTGAACATACAACTTTCCCAAAAAATCCACTTAATGAAAAATACATTAGACTGTTACATATATTAATTAAAATAGAACACGTATAGAATTAAAAGTCATCCACGAAAACACCAATAATCAGGATCTTCTGTCACATCACATTTTCCATAAATGGCAACTGACATTAGTGAATATTTCTGAATATACTGTTATACTATTTCTGTAAACTTGTTATGGCAGCTGACGATCTGCAGTGTTCTGTGGGACTGGGTACTTTTAGAACATGTCAAAAAGACTGACTTAGTGAAAAGTCTGAGTCAGACAGACTAATGTGTTCCTTTGGAAACTTTCTGGTCTCAGATAGTAGTTAAATGAGAGACTAAAAATTTTCATGACCGTGTGTTCGCCACAGGGTGCTCTATCATATGAAGGAGGAGGATGAGGTGGTGCATACCAAATATGCTGTTATTAAAAGAGGTGACAGTGAGGCTCTTAACTTACATCAACTATTCAACTGTAAACATTCACAGCAGAACAGTGACAAAGGGATTTGACCTTTAACCCCAACCCTATGCACCCATCTTATTAAAACAAAAAAGACAGATACGAATGCTTAATGAAAACAAACAGGAAGAAAGAAATACATAGATCACCCTTTAACATTTGCATACTCAAGCCTGTGCAACCTGTATTTATTGAGATGATTTCATAACATGCTTAAAAATCAGCTAATCAAAAATAGCAAAGAGAAAAAAAAAAGTGTTGATATGTGCTGTACACACCCAAGTCCTGCCTGCAATCTCTAAATGCTCTTTTTTAATAACAATGGAGCAGTCCATGATCAGGACACTGCTCATGCCAAACATATAAACTTATCAATCTATATCCCATTTGAAGGTGAGTCAAAGGAACAGTAAATTCAAGTGGAGATAAAAGATAAATATGTTCCTGAAATTCAACTTGTTATCATATGTTATTTTCGCTTATGGAGCAGCACATGTGGAGCAAAATCCACAGATTCAGTTTTCACATTTTTAGGGTAGGCTGTCTCAGATTGTGTATGTTAGCTGATGATGTGACAATTCAATGAGTATGCAGCACTCTAGGTAACAGGGTGCCCTTTTTGGAATGCCAGACAATGACACTATCATTCAGGAAAGTCGCACGTACATCATTTCAACAGAAAAAGACACGTGGGTGGATAATCCTGTACATGAATAGAGATTAGATCATGGGTGTGGCAGCAAGAGGCACTGCTCTACCATGGAATATCAGAGCATTCAGATCATGTCACATGTATTTGGGAAAACGTTGATATTTGTACATTTGCTAATGCCATTAATAATCTAGTTAAGACAATCAAATACTGGCCAAAATAATTACAAATGTTAAGTCAGTTTGGTAATCTACAACAAAATTTGACAGGGCATGCCAACACTGACCATTGTGTACCGCACAGCCACACACACACAATCATGAGGCATAAAGTGCAAGCAAACATGCTTGTCACAAGTGAGCTAATTTAGTTATTTAGAGACACCAAAAATTTTTCTCTTTCGGAATATACACGTTGGCAGTAATTAGAAGTGTCCATTCCCTCTGTGCCTCATCCAGGTTTAATGTTAGAAACGATTTGGAATGTAGTCATGCTAATGCTGAATGATGTAAATAGATTTACATATATCGTAATCTACTTACATTCACAGTGGCTTCTTAAAATTATTTCTACCATTGCTTGCGTTTCCTTTTTTTTTTCCTTTTATTCCCCCCTGGCTTTTCACTTCTTTTGACCGCTTATGAGTCACATGTCTCATGCCTTTCTGCAAAGGTGTTGTGTGAGGTCCTCTGCCACCTAGCTAAATTTCCCAATTGAACACTATCAGGTTGGCAACATTTAATTACCTCCATAAATGGAATATTATTTGCCCTCCATACTCCTTATAATTACATTCACCATTTTGTTCACTGGGACAGATTGGGTCATCTGTGGGACAACATTCTGTACATCACTCACTGAACCATGCAAGAATGTTGGAAAGATGTGGTGAACAATCACAGGACTATTTTAAGTTTGTGCTACAATCTCTCTCTAATGATTTCTTTTTGCAGCAGGACCTTCAAGCCCAGTCGACTGTTTTCTCATGGTTCATTTATATATATTCAAATTTGTTCTTTCATTCTATGTAACAGATGCTACTGAAATGCAAATACCTCAGTTGCATGAAGGGTCTATTGGAAGGTACATAGGCCATGCATTTGACAGCGGTTCACACCATCTCTTTACTTAGAAGTATATGCGTATCCAAATTTACGCTGTAAATTGATACAGTAGCCAGTACAAAGTAAGAAACAGCTTGGATAACACAAGCTTAAAATTAAGAATATCAACATTTGTCTCCTGTGATTGCCTGATTTTCCACAGATAAAAACATGGCACTGATAAAATTGGTCCATATTATGACACAATGTGATCACTAAAAGAGTACTAAATTACACAAATGGCATTTACTCCACATGCCATAAATAAAAATCATAAACACTAAATGAGAATGATTATGAAATGGCGCTACAATGAAGTGTAAAACACCATAATGACTGTCACATCCCAGGCACAGTTTTACAGTCCTTGCTCTTAGCACAATATTCTATACACCTAGCATGCCAAAAAAAGAACAAAACAAAACAAAAAAAAACCCTAAAGGCAAAATTTTGTCCTAAATTTTTCTCTCCAATAGTTTCTCTGTCACACGGGCCATATCAGGAAAATAAGTATCCTGAATCTTTTTCTCGCAATGCTTAACTCTGGTCCCCAGTCACAATTTCTGCTGTGCTGACACACCCTTCCAGTAATCAAGGATGTCATGCAGGTCCTCGCCTTTAGCGAACTGCACTTTTTTTCGAAGGGCATTTCCAGCTGTTACATAACAGGCCTCATCACGCTGGCCTTTCCGGTAGGGACGAAAGCGCTCCCAGATGCGCAGTGAGCTTTCTGAGGAGTATTCTGGGCTGGAGGAGTAGCCAGAGTAATTGGAATGGTGGCGAGCAGGAGAAAGCTGGGAGTAAGATGCTGCATCCCTGCGTGAGCGTGTCAAGGGCTTTAGAAAGGAAACTCTCTGGGCTGGGGAGCCCTGGTGGGAGCCTTCATAGTAGAGAGCTGGGACGGAGTGGCGGTGCTCCGAGCAGTGGTAGTCCTGCTGCACCTCCAGTTGTTGCTGCGGTTGTATTTGTTGCTGTTGATGGTAGTGGTGTGGCTTCTGGATGTCCTGATGTTGAGCACCAACACCACCACTGTCGCAACCACCACCACCCCCTCCACCACAGCTTCCACTCCCCACTAAAGGCAGCCTTTCCAGGGGCTCCCCACAGCTCACGGGACTGGCTCGTTCTGGGTACTGCTGCTGTTGTTGATTACAGGCATCAGGGCTCCTTGGCTCAGGAACATCCAAGCTATAAACCCTAGCTCCTCCACGTTCCCGGTCTCGACCCATGGAGCCACAGGAGGTGGTGCTGCACTGTTTCTTGACAGCATTGACCATAACTACAGCTGCATCTGCACTCATTTGCCGCTGAATGGGGCGTACAGCATTAGCTGGTGGAGGAGGTCTGTAAGGTGGAGTAACAACAAAGCCACCACCAGTGATCCCTGGGCGCTCAGAAAGAGGGGCATTCAAGGCAGGGAGTGGGGGTGGAGGGGGTATTTTGTTGGGAGCAATGACCTGGCATGTCTCTGTCAACCCTTGGGAGAGTGGGATTAGGCCCCGGGTGAGGGAGGATGCACTGGTAGGGGGAGGTGAGGTGGGGTTGGAGGAAACTGTAGGGTTAGTAGAGCCCCCTGAAGCAGACACTGCTGCTGCATCCAGTTTCAATGCATCAATGCAATTGTTAATGATCTGGTTAACCTTGTCCACCTCCATGGCAATGGTGGAGATCTCTGATGCAGAGCCATGTCCATCATCATCTGAGTCTTCCCCAATATCAGTTCCATCGTCATCCCTCAAGTCTTCACCCCTCATACCTCCATGCCCATCTCCCACCCTCTCCATACCTAGTCCTCCAGTTCTGACATCCATATAATTTCCTTTACTTGTAGCCATGGCCTCAGAAAAGGCAGTGGCCATCTTTTCCACTTGAGGGATAGAGCTAAGTCTGGAGGAACTAGTGTTAGCTGAATGTAGCATTCCAGAGCTCGAGGATGTTGACATGGGAAGTTTGCCTCCATGGTGGTGCTGATACTGGTGATGTTCTCTGGACTGCTCCTGAAGCTTGTGGACTGCTGATGGATCATTTGCCACTGCTGCTGCAACCTCTGGTCCATAGCGCATTTCCAATATAGTTTTTTTGACACAAATAGACTTCTTCTTCTCGTCATGCATCCGTTTCTTACGTAGACAATAGTAGACAAGGCCTAAAACAATGAGCATGCCAAAAAGGCAGCCAACAATGGTCATTATGTAGTGAGTAGTGGTGGAAGGTGTAGAGAGCATGTCATCATGATTTTGAGCCCGAGTGGAAAACTGAAGGCAGGTGTGGTTGTAACGTTGAGAGTTGCGGATGGATCCAACACAAAAAGTGTAATTGTTGTGTGGCTTGAGCTTATTAAGTGTAATCATCTCCTTCTTGTTCTTCAAATTCATGACATCAGACACAAATGTGTTGTTGTATTGAGTTAAAATATACATTTTGCTGTATGGCCTTGGAATCTGCACAAGTAGAGAGGCTGATGACAAATACACTTCATGGAGCTTAATGCTTGGAGTGAAACTGTTTTCAGTAGATGAGGAAGAGGTGGTGGGCTGGTGGTATGGCCCCACACCACCAAACATCTCTGGCCCTATCCCAGATGGACCATCTAGATCTGGGGGAAGAGAGGTCATTCCTGGAATCATCACTCCATCTCTACAGTGATGGTACAAAATGTTTTTTGCATTGCGACCAGCATGACCAGCAGCAATAGGACTCAGTAAGGGGAAACCAAACATTTCTCGAGGTGTCTCACATTGGAGGCGGTCATAGGTGTGTGTAACATTGTTGAAGGACTCCAACCAGGTTAGAAAGCTATAAAGATCACAGCCACAATGGAATGGATTTGCTGCCAGTTCACACACCATCAACCGATTGAGAACTGCAAATGTGGATGGGTCAATGTGGGCAAGTTTGTTGGATGACAGGTCAATACTGCTGAGGCTGGGGCACTCGAAGAATACATTACTGGCAATAACCTCAATGAGGTTGTGCTGGAGAAAGAGGCATTGCATGCGGACAAGCCCTCTCATCATACCCTCAGTTAAGTTTGTCAGCTTGTTGTAGCCAAGCTGAAGAACCTGAGGAGAGCACAGAGGAAGTAGCATTAGGATATTTTTGTCCAGTATTCACCATAATGTCATTTAATAAAACTGGAATTCAACCTTATATATGAGATTATATTATGTTGCAAGTGTAGCGGGGCAAACTGTTTTAAAATAAAGAAATTTTAGTCAAACATTGGACAATTATACTGTATGTCTATTAATTACCATCTCATTATCTGGAAATCAATTTTCAGAATAGATGAAGTTATTATTTACACTGTAGACAAAGTGAAAACAGTCTCAAACTAAGACCTAATACATTGTAAACTACATGGTTATGCAAAGCTCAGTGTTTTGATTTTCCTCATCACCTGTAGGTTGGCTTGTCCTGCAAAGGCTCCATCCTCAATATAGCTGATTTCATTCTTGGTGAGGTTGAGGTCAGTCAGGTTGGTGAAGCGGTACATGGAGCTGAAGAGAACCGCTTTCAGCTTGTTTTCATTCAATCTCAAGTCATGGACTGTGTTATTGATGTGCTGAGGGATAGTCTCATATGGTGGCTGGTTTTGACTGCAGATAGCCAGCCATACGTAGCCTTTATCCCCCTCAATGAGCCAGCAGTCCCCATTAACCATGTTGGCAAAGTGGGAGAAGAATAGAATGGAGGGGAAAATTAGAAGGAGACTGGAGGTGGGAGACATGGTTTTCATGATGCCAATGAAAAGAAATGTGAAAGAGGGGAAGATGTAATTATTTAAAATTGTAGGGGCAGGCAAGAAAGGAAGTTGTATTTGTAGGAGAAAGAAGCAACAAAGGTTGCTAGGAAGGATTTCCAAAGAGGAGAAGGTCTGGGTAGGTGCTGAAAAGGGGGTAAAGGCTTTACAATGTCAGTCACAGCTTTATGGTCATCGTGGTGATTAGTAGGGGACCCATTTGATGTCATATTTTGTTGGGCTGCAATGTGGGGTGACACAGTTTGTCTTCATACACCATAGACTTCGTTGGAATAACAGATAATCTGCAGATAAGAATATCACAAAAAACAGGAGAAAAGAATTAGAGTGTGGTCGAATAATACATGATGATACATGAATTTTGCATTACTTCCTTTTAAAATAAAAACATTTTATTTAAATGTTATATGTAGATTAGTAGCACATTAGTTATGTTCTCAATATATCATACACATCTTGAAAAAATGTACTGCAGCATACCATTAAATAAACCTGGATGAAATATTTCACTGAATGGAAGAGCCATTCAGATATACTTTTTTAATAACAGTTCAATGTCTCAGAATTATTTAATTATTCACTGCCGTTGCCAAAATCTATTTGTTTTCCTTGTGTCTTTTTTCTATGGAAGCAAATTATTACTTTCATTTTAATTAGAGCAGCAACTAAATACCAAATTTTGAAATGTAAACACTGAATACTTTATCTACCCATCAATTTATGAACTGATGTATTTGACTTTGAAACACTTCCTTCTTGTCTGAATTTAACTTTGAGTAATTTCAGAAACTTTCTCTAAATAAAATAAATATATAGATTACCAGATTTTAGATTACCAGATTACCAGATTACCAGATTTCCTTGGTGTCCTAGATGCTGAAATTTAAATCCCAAATTTTAGCCTGCTCTTTCTCTGCATATAAATAATAATAATTATAACACATGTCGTATTGCCACACTTCCCTTTTTAGTCTAGTGCATCTGCAGTTGGTGACCCCTCCATCTCCTCATAAGGCTATGAGGTGATAACTATGTGCACCTGCTAATCTGTCCCCAGTGCTCACAGAGGAGCTTTCCTTTTTTAACACACAGAGTGCAGAATTAATCACCCAAATGCTGACAGCATATTGTCTCCACAGACATTCCTTGTTATGACACTATCCTGCCAAAACCTTTCTATCCCATCTGCATGTCATTTGAATAGCAGTCAAGCATTTACATAAGGAGAGGATTAGCTGCCTGTTGCATCATGACAGGCATTGTCCTCCTGCTGGCTCAGCAACTGGGTAAACATGCTTACAGTTATACACACATTACACAAACAGGACATTAAAATGGACACATACTCTCAGGCAAACTTGCATTTGAGACATTCATGCAAAGTATGCACACAGGCACTGACATAAAGATAAAACCTATCAAGATGTTTTCCAAACAAACATACTATTACTATACTCTCTATGTAATTGTACTATACAGTCAGTTATCTATGTGTAATCTCTTATATTTTTTATCTCACATCTCAATCTTTTACAATCTCTAGATTTCCATAATCACTCAGCCAAAATAACAAATCAATTTCTCTCTCTTTCTCTGAGGAACAGACCAAATTTCTTACTTATGCTCCAAATGCAGATTCTTTCTAATTCTGGCAGAGAATTGAACTCATTCCAGGCTATTCCTATCCAGGTTCCCCAGAGGTGCCAGCAAAGAATCAGGAGCTCCTCTTTTTTTTTTAAATCTACTTGTTACTGCAGAAAATTGAAATACCTAAAGCATGTAGATCTAATGGCCTTAATTGCTATGTATCACCTCTTCTTATTAGGGAGAGAGACATGGCCATGGAGATATAACATCTGGTCGTCTGAGCTCTCTAATGCTTGTGTGAGACAGATTTAAATATTAGGTAGGCAAAACAAAAAGGCAAAACAGCATCAAAATGCACTGAAACTGTTAACAGTCAGACAACTAGAAAAACCACAAATCAATACCAATAAAATAAGTTCTAACCAGTCTAGCCAACCTTAAGAGAGGTCAGTGATTTATTCAATTTGATATTTATGAACTATAACACCACACATCCCAATCATTTTCTTAAGCTGAAGCGCATTCATTGAATCAATCATACATGCATATGATCAAAACTAAGTCAGTCTCCACATATCTTCTGAGAGCATGCGTTTTTCTTCAGTCTTCAATATTCAATATTTCAACAACAAATGATGAGAACAAAGTGAGCAGAAGGCTATACCAATCATCGCATCAATCATTACTACACAGCCTGGTCAATAAATCAGTCTGTAAATGTGTTTTGTAATTTTCAATATAAAAACTGCCATAAATGCAGTAATTTGGTTTGGAATGTTCAGACTTTAATGATAGATACATTCTAGCCCAGTCTCTTCCCATACAATCTGTGCACTTTATATAACATCTTTTTGTTTTGTTCCACTGTTCCTGTAGTCGCTACTCAGTCCTTTCCTATGCATATACTGAGGCATTTCATTGCAATTGATTGTCTTGATTTCACTCTTGCCTGTGGTTTATCCCCTCCGCCTGAGACATGATCTGATTTGGTGCTCCACATACTGAAACCCAGAGGGCTGGCATGAGGGAGGCAGGAAGCATAGTAGGTCTGCATGTGTGCGTGTTTAGGGATATGATTACATAATTAGGAATATGGGATATGCAGAACACATGTCTCAAAGGAAAAGAGCGTGACTCATAACACTGATCCACTTGTAAGTATGTATGAAAATGTAAGACATATGATAAAACCTTTTTCTGCACTGCTGCAGATTGGCAGGTGCAAGTTAACAGTTTAAAATGTTTATAAAATATGTGAGATAAAATGATTTATTGAAAATATTTTCACATGATTTTTTTAAACACTTTGTTTGCCTTTTGCTTAATGAATGTTTTATGTAAACCATATCCAAATATAGCTCAGCAGAGGGGGCATGCTTTTTCTCTATTTGCTTTAATGATGACAAGCTTCAGAATACACCAGGGGTGTCCACTCCTGGTCCTCGAGGGTCAGTGTCCTGCGTGTTTTCAAACTATCCCTGCCCTACCCACTGCTGATTACCTGGATCGGGTGTGTTCAGTCCATTAGAATCTGGAAGATACCTGCACTTGTGAATCAACTACAGCCACCTGAGACCTGAGTGGGTCACAGCAGCAGACATAATACTGGAAAATTAACAGGTGAACAAGTGGTACAACAGTAGCTGCAGGTATCTGGCTGTCCTACTTCCACCTCTTCTAGAATTACATCTGGTAACACAAACCCACCTTTTCAAAAACATACTAATTAAACATTATTAATTTACACCCAAACCATTCAAATTTATACAGTAAGGTGTATGAAAACCCATCTGTATAAATCTACACTGTTTATTGTATTTAAAAGTGAATAAGGGAAGTATATTCCATTTTCATTTGGTTCCTGTCAGCCTAAACCTGTGTAGTAGCTAAAGGATTAACTATGCTGAATGTTTAACATATAAAGTGTGAAAGCCCACAGTGTTTTCCCAGCCCACAGTTAGAAAACCTACCCAGCTGAGTACAACATCCAAATCACTTCTCAGTGATGTGTTTTCCCAAACATGTTCAGGAGCATTTTTTTTTTAATCTTTGAAACCAACTGACAGGATTTTCACATACACACACAGTTACCTAAATTCAGTATATATGCTCATATTGATCCTCAATGTTGCCATAAAAACATGTGATTGACAATGCAAATAGTAGCAGAAGAGGATGTTGGGATTTTTATCAAATCAACATGTCTCTTCTGTTGCATTAGCTACAATGACAAAGCTCATTTCATTGACTTCTAATAGCATCCGATAACACTGACTCTGGCAGGTGTTGGAATTGGAGACCGGCCATATCTCTTTTATTACAAACATGAAGCTTGGAGCTGGGCCACTGTCAGTCCAAATGTACATTTGTTTACTGGGACCCCTTGTGCTGCTGGCTTCATATGATGCTGTCATTTTGAATTTTGTTGTTGGCAAATTATATGAACTCACTGAAGTGACATGTCAACACAGAGACTGGCAAATTTATGCACATGAAAATGCAAGGCAAATTTACATTGCACCATTTAATTTCTGTCCACAATTTGTATGTAAGTGTATGACTTACCGAGACAGCAGCACATTATGCTACCACACCAGAATCTTCTGCATTTTAGGTGAATTCTGCAACTAATGCAGAGCATTACAGATTTGTCAAATAAGGTCAGAAAGGAAATCAAATTGTGGTGATTCTGGAGTACTAATTAATTAATTTATTTTTATTATTGGACTGGTGGTTAGCACTGTTGCCTCACAGCAAGAAGGTTCCCGGTTTGAAACCCTGCAGGGGCCTTTCTGTGTGGAGTTTGCATGTTCTCCCTGTGATGTGCAGGTTTTCTCCAGGTACGCTGTTTTCCTCCCACAGTCCAAATACATGTATATCAGGTTGATTGGTGACTCTAAATTGTCCATAGGAGTGAGTGTGAGTGTGTGAGGTAACACTAATGCAATGGAGCTTTTATATAGTTTTGTTTTGATAAAGTGTTAAAATGCTCATGGTAAATTGTACATCAAAGTATTCCTTTTACATGTATTTTAAGTTATGTAACACAATCTTTTTTAGAAAACATACAAATTGACTGACTAAACACACTTCTATATATTTTGGGGGGATTTTGAATTCATCTCGTATTTGTTAATGTTCACACTCTGTACACAGCACTATGACATTTCCCCAGGCAGTACTGACCACAATGTCCCAGTGTTTTGCTCTCACTGGTGTTTGGTTTGATTTAAAAATAACAAAATATGAAAAAAGGGTCAAAATACTGTTGCTAACAAATAATAAAAAAAAAAGAACTCTAAAAGCAAGACACAAAAGAAGAAGAACACAAAAGCTCAGCACCTGTTGTTAGTTCAGTTCAGGGAAAACATTCCCAAATCTCAAATTACTATTGATATTAAAATGTCTGTTGGGTTTTGAGTTGATGTTAATCATTGCCAATTGCCAGTGATTATATTGGCAGGTGCTGAGAATTTTGGCTGTTAACAGCTTATTTTATTTTTTAGTCATTACTGTCTGTTGATGCCCTGCAACTGACTAGTGGTATGTTTATAGATGCACAGTCTGCTCTTATTTTACCAAATCAGTCACTTCCAGTTTAGTTTTGGAGAGAACACAAAATGTTAACTAAACAGGGAAATAGTTGCTAAATAGTGGCTTATACACAGTGAAAGGATATGTTTTCCATTATATGTGTTTTTACATTAAACTTTTTTGACTGACCTATCCCAATTTCACTTTATTCATCATGATGCTAAATTGATTTCAATAATTCCACCATGAGTCAGAAGACCTTAGTGAGATTTAAAAGAGTGATCTAAAGTGGGTGCACCTCTCAGACAGAGGCAATAAAAAAAGGAAGATAAAAAACAAACAGCATTGTATCAAGCTATGTGGATATTTCTGTGGGTGTGCATTTAAACAAATTACAGATATATACTTATTGTGTTTCCACTGTAGTTAAATCTATTCTTCCTTTCTGCAAATGTTTGAATCCATTTATTTATTTATTTTTACAGCATTTCAACCATGCAACAATGTCTCTGAGTGGCCACAGGCTGATGTAATGACCCAAAATAAATCCTATTTTTATTCACTTTGGAGCAGATTCAATTACTATGGTGACTATTATGCCAAAGTAATATGGCTCAGTCACTTTCGTGACAGATGAAGAATACAGGCTCTTGTAGGTGTCAGTTAACCATCTGCACATACCCACTGTACATTCATGCTCTTACATGTTCATTGTATCTAATTCCTGCCATCAAGCATCTGTAACCACAGCACCACCAAGGTTAGTACTTTTCTCTTTTTCCTTACATTCACTAACACTCAGCTCTTCATACACACAAACAAAAACAAAAGCAGAACATAAGCTACAAATAGGCGATACTACACACCGAAACGTGGAACCACAAAGACACACTCATGGACCCACTTTGTCTTCCTAAACCTTGGTGGGCGAGGGAACAAAAAGACAGCAGTTACAGGAGCACAGTAAGCATGAAGCTGGAAGTGTGTGCATGTGCTTGCTATGACAACAGTGACCAGTTTGCCTTCCTGGCATTTAACTGACAAACTGTTCATCACAAAAAACCCCCACAGACCAGAATCTCCCAAAACTCCTTGCGCTAACCTTGCCTCAGTCCATCTCCAAGGTCTCTTTACTCTCTTGCTCCTTTTTTGTCTCCCACCTCCTCTGATTTCTCCACAAGCCTTAATATTTTTTCATGTCTCTTAATTTTCTACAGTTTCTCTCTTTTTAATCTCTCACTGTGTCACTCTTTTTATCCATCTGCCCTGTTGTTTTACTTCCCTCTTGTCCAGGCCAATTCCCTGTGGTAGGCAGTGTAGTTCATAGAGGTTGGGGCTGTGAGCAAAATGATCTTTCCTCTCCAGTTCACTCAGTGCTTAAAGATGAGACAAACACAACTACAGACAGATGTGTCTCCTCTGAGAGCCTCATGTAGTGTTTGTGTGAGTAGTACAAATGATTTGTTAGTGGGCATAAGAGGAGCCTGCTAAAAGCAGTGGTGGTACTTTAAGTACTGCTGAACAAACAGCTTGTTCACTCTTTGCAGACTTTAAAAATGTGTATTTGTGCCCATGTTTATTTAAGCTACAGAAATCTATACCTATATCTTCAAAATGATCAGTTGCTGAAGTACAGTAGGACAGAAAAATGTAGGAAGATATAAATAAATAAGGAGGATGAGAGGGGAAAGGCAGAAAGAAAGAGGGAGAGGAGATGGGGCAGTGGGAAAGACAGAACTGATGAGGTGCTGTGTTTGATCTTTGATTCCTCTATACTTTTCTTTTTCACAGCTTCAAAGAGCAGAGACAAAGTCACAGCTGCTTTAACACAATTTCTTTTAGATGCAAGATATTATGAAGATGATCCAGGCTGCAAACAATCCAACTTTGGAGAGTAAGGTAATGGTATACAAGCAGATAAAGAAGACAGAATGAAAATGAGGAAAGAGTGTTCAAGTGTCTAAAGTTTGATCTATAATTCATATCTGCCCTGACATCTATAACTTCTCTCTTCTTTTTTAACACCTGCCTCACTTTTCCTTTGCCCTTTCTAACCTTCTCTATGTGTTATGTCTATATCTGTTTGCCAATGCGTGACGTTTAGACCACTGTCATCTGGGACTGCTCATGCATGACATAATGTCCATTTCCTGTATGCCTCACAGGAAAAAAAGTGATCAATGGAGCGTGATAAAAAAAAGGACCCAAAGGTCTGGGGATAAATGGAGCGAAGCACTTTAGCCCCGTGACTGACCACTGTGTCACAACTACAACCAAAATGTATTTTCCACCAAAAATGAATGGGGACAAGACCAGGCCATGTGGTTCAGTGGTAAGGCTTGGGCTTGTGAGATGATAGGGTCATTTCTAGCAGAGAACCAGGGTAGATACACCACTAAGCAGAGTTGGGGTTAAGTCCAGAGGGAGTTTGGAGTTGAAACCCAAGAACAGCTATGCCAACCATGTGGGGAAAAAAAGCATATTGTTTTTGCTAGAAGCTAGAACAGGATTTGGGGAATAGCAGCAAAGAGAAGCAGGACATATGGCTTGGATTCCAGCCACATAGGGGCCGAGGGAAAACAGAAATTGGATGATGTGATCTACAAAGGGCAGTGCAGATGACTCAGTGATTGAGGTCAGTGAAATGTCAGAGATTGCAGCCGAGGCAACAATGCCATGGAGGGCAGGATGGTGCTGTGGTACAAAATGATACAAAATACTTTGTCAAGCATATATTTACATACCACAGAAGGGGCAGTTTATGGCAAGTAAAGCCTCTTCTTACTGCCTCTCAAGACCAGCAGCCGTAGTGTAGTTAAGTAATACGGTGCTTTCAGGTTCTATCACAGTTTTTAAACATCTTATAGGTAATAGATACTGAATTTCCTCTGGCTAGGATGTCTTGGAGGTTTTTCATTGACAGAAACTTAATAGATTTATAAACACTGGCATAGTGCATTACAAGAACATCACTGTTCCTCTTCAAACGCAAAGACACAAGTATACATTTTTGGGGGCAGCCGCAGGTTTAACATTTACAGTTTCTTAAATGAAAGACCACAGGTTAAGCTCTGAGTCAAAGGCACAATATATTTGCCACTTATGCATGTTTTATTTCAGCCTACCCACCAGTGCTTTCATAGCAATGATGTATCAGTGCTGGAGGCGCAAAAGCAAAATTATTTCTTGATCAAAGACAAGCATGGAAACCAATGATGTATAAAACATGGACGAGGCAGAGGGACGAAAATTGAAATTCAGAAGCCAGATACAGATATAAAGGAAATTTCAAGTTGGAAAGGGTCTTTGAAGAGGACACTGAGTAATAGAAAGCGTGAGAATGATATGGATGGCAAAAGCACCACAGGACAGTTAGATGTGTCTGAGAACATGGGGTAGGGAGGAGGGGGATGTGCAGGGTATGACGAGAGGAAGAATAAAGAACGATGACACTGACAATGATGAATCAGCAGTAACCTGCGTTTTTTGCTACAGCAAACTGCTGTGTTCACAAAATAGCAGCTTCACAGTCATATTCATATTTTGCATATTTGTCACAGCCGTGAGATGGATTGAGACATCATTTAGATTTTCATTCAAGAGATACACTGGTTACCTGTAACCTGCTTCTTACCCTGGACAGTTTTAGGAAATTTAGATGGATGGACAGATATTTGGACAGTTTAATGCCATAATTTAAAGCCAGTCTGAAACTTTTCTGTTTCTGAACATGTGCGCATGAAGGCAGACCTACAAACCTACTTGGGAGAACATTGTGCAGTTCTGACAATTTATGTGAGTCATCAAAAAAAAAAAAAAAAAAAAAGAATTCCTAATTGCATTAATTGCATCTCACAATACTGAGGAATTCCATCTACAAGCCTGAAGGCACTGTGTTAAAAGTAAGTCAGAAAAGGCGAGAGAAGGAGTGAGAGGAAGAACGAGCAGGTGAAACAGTTTTAAACAAATAAGAAAGATTTGCTTTGCTTTTTAGAAGCTTAACAACTTTCTTTTTCTTTTCCACCACTTGTGAATTACTGGTTTGACTTGTTTAGCTCTGTGGGTTGAAAAACCTTGTCATGGTTGGAATTTTGGAAAATTGGATACTCTTAATGATCTCTAAAATGACATGAACACATTCACTAAATAACACACTGTGGCATCAGTTCATGTTATGTTTAAATTAAGAGACACAAAAAAAAGAGTTGATGTCTTCTAGCCTTGCAACACTTCTTCCAAACATCTCTCTGATCACTCATTTATACTTAAGACAGAGACACTTACGTTAAGCAACTGGACATTTATTGCAAAGTGTTATGTTTTGTGTAAAAGGTTCCACTCTGAAAGAATCCATGCAGCAACAATGATTCTGCTGAGAGCACTTTCTTCAGAATAAGCACATTAACTTTAGTATACAGGGTACTGTAAACATAGAGCAGATCTTAGCAAAGTTATTAACTTAAAGTTTAGTAATTTACAAAACATTAACACAAAATTATTAGGAGGAGCACTCATCGGTACCTGCATGCCATATTATGTTAAAATGGGTTTAGATAATTATCACTTTATGCATTGTAGCACCATGTTTACTTGTTGCTCATCAAACCTGTCAATGACCATTCACGTCCTTCAAATGGATGCATTTTCATCCTGGAAGAGACCATGCCCATCAGGATAGAACATGTTTCATGACAGGATAAAGGTGAAGCCTCACAACAACTTTGTAATGATTTGTGGTCACCTTTCCTCAAAGGCAGGGGTGGGCAACCCATGTTCCTCAAGGGCCACTGCCTTGCTTGTTTTCCAACTAACACTGCCCTACCCACTGCTGATTATCTGGATCAGCCAAATAAGAAGCTGGAAGATACCATCTCAGATGAGGGTGGAGTGGGAAAAGACAAAGTGAATTGGCATCGTCCAGTGTATATGTATCAGTCTTTCATGGGATATTTATTAAAAAGGGGTAACACAGCTCTGAGTGATGCTGATTAAACCACCACTGTCCTATGACCAGACTGGGGTTTGATTTCCAGAGAGGCTTCAAATGATTAAAGCACAGAGATGTAGATAAGAACAGAGCAGAATTGGATAGAAAATCATTTAAAGGGCTTAGTCAAGTTCAGTAATGTTCCTGTCAAAATCCTGCTCCGCAATAGTTGGATAACAAAGACTTGTCATTTTAATGCCAAGTTACTTTTTAAATCATAAGTGTAAACAGTGGGTCATGTTTAACATTAAATTGAAACTTGACTGTGTTCTTCAAAGTTATCAGTGGAAAATGGCTTTTATTACTTAGCTACTATTTTAAATAATATTTTTTTCAATACCTTAGTTCCTGCTGAATCCAAACTGTGGCGTTACACTGCTGTGCTGTAGGTCTCTGCATGGGACACAACTACAACCAAACCCCAGAGCTGCTTGGGGGATACTGAGAACACAAGGCAGTTTTTTTGCATCAAATATTCACTTCAAAACTGTAGGGAACAGCACTTCGCCCATTTCTCTCCACTCATCTTAACACCGACAAGGCCAAGTAACCACATAAAAACATGTTTTACTTTTGGTTTTACAGAAAATGCCCCATTTGCTCAGTCTTGTTCTTAGACACAGACATTGAATTGAATGCCTCAAGGACTAAAGAAATTATTAAATGTCTCTGTACTTGATTCATTACCTTTTTACGAGTTGAATGATTTGCTCAGAGACAATGTTTTCTTCCTCAGCTTCCTTTTCTCACAGTCCTAACTTCAGAACAACCATCTGGTTGATGAAGTTGGGATATTAGTGGCCTTAAGCTTAGCGTAGGGAAACTCTTTAATGGAAGATGTACTATTGTTTGATGCAAGATAAAAGGCTTTATTAACAATACTGTTGCTGTTAGCAATATCTATAATAATAATTATATATATATATATTATTATTATTATAATAATTCATTTTATTAACTATGAGTCAACAGTGAATTCAGGCATTGAGTCATGATTAATAATAATGGAGATGGCAGTGATTGTTTGGGGCCCCAGATGGAAGGCTTCTCATGCAACAGCCTGGTCTGAAATTCAACACTGGCTTCTAACAACTGTGACATGTGCTGACACATTACTCACTGGGTGGAGGGACATACACTGTGTGATTCGCCAGACACATTTTCATGTATCAGTTTGAAGCTACATTCCACACTCTTCTTCCTTTCCCCTGTTCTCTCTATTTACACCAATGAAAGCTCAATCTGATGCACAAAACATATCACTGATGAGCACAACCTAATAATATGATGAGGCTACTCTGCAAAAAGTAATGGGAACAATATATAGAGTGAGAAATACAATAGCAAGATTTTCCTTTGCTTTAAGGAGCAGGTGTGTGTCCTTAAAGCAAAATGTTATATACTGCAAAGAGATTAAATTAGCAGTCATGCAATTGTGCAAGCAATGCAGTGTGTATGTGTGTGTAGACCACAGTTTTGGGTTACAGTTTTGGGTCCTTTACTTTTTTCCCTCTACTTGCTTCCTCTGGGTCACATCTTTAGACAACATGGCATATCATTCCATTTTTATGCAGACAATACCCAGGTCTATTTTCCATTGAAGAAAAAGGAGGGTTTCTCAATTGCACGTTTGCTCGCATGTCTTGATGACATTAAAGCCTGGATGGCGTTAAATTTTCTTCATTTTAATGAGGCAAAGACAGAAGTAATGTTGGTTGGCTCTAGTGCCTCTAGTGTATCTTCCGGTGTTAATCTAGGTCCCTTGACATCATATCTTACACCACTGGTCACTAATTTAGGTTTCAAAATGGATAGGGATCTTAAATTCGATAAGCAAATCGGTGCAGTGGTAAAATCCGTTTTTTTTCACTTAAGGCGTTTGGCAAAACTACGACCTCTAGTGTCAAAGCAGCACTTTGAGCTAGTAATTCATGCCTTTGTTACATCACACCTTGATTACTGTAATGCTCTGTATCTTGGGGTCAGTCAGGCATCCCTTTTACGTCTCCAGCTGGTCCAAAATGCGGCGGCGCGTCTTTTAACTGGAACGCGAAAATACAAGCACATCACACCAATCCTGGCTGCACTCCACTGGCTGCCAGTGTCTTTTAGGGTTCATTTTAAGGTTTTATTATTTGTTTTTAAATCTTTAAATGGTCTTGCCCCTCCTTATCTTACTGAACTCCTTCACCCTTATACTCCTAGCCGCTCCCTCAGATCAGCCGACCTCCAGCTTCTTGAGGTACCAAAAACGAGGAGGAAGCTCCGTGGAGATAGAGCTTTCTCTATTGCTGCCCCAAGGCTGTGGAACAATTTGCCTTTGAACATAAGACAAGCCCCTACGTTAGCTATGTTCAAAGTACAACTTAAAACCTATTTGTATACTCAAGCCTTTGGACCGGCGTGATGGAATGATCATGGACTGTTTTTATTGTTTTTATTTTTTTAAAAACTTTTAACTTACTCTTAAAATTCTTATTCATGTATGTGTGTGTATGTGTGTATATATGTATGTATATATATATATATATGTAAATTCTTTGTTTTGGTGTACGGCACTTTGTGTCAGCTCTTGCTGTTCTTAAAGTGCCTTATAAATAAAAGTATTATTATTTATTATTAGACATGTGCTTGTTGCTGTGTATGCCCTGAGCATCTGCACCCGCACTGCTTCAGTGCAGATACAATATCTATGCATACTGTACATGCATTGATTTTAAACCTTCCTGTATTTTCCCTTTAATCTACCTAATTATTGTTTTGTTTTAGGGCAATGCTAACAAACCTTCTGGACTGCTAAACTAGGGCACTGCATTGCTGCTGGCAAAATAAGAGACAGGGAAGGGGAGAGAACTGTAGAAAGAAAATGGGGTAATGAAGAAATTACATAATGTAAAATACCATAGAGATATATTATTGCCATGTCACACTAGACAGACAGAGGCTGGAAAAACCAAAATGCAAAGATAGATAGATAGATAGATAGATAGATAGATAGATAGATAGATAGATAGATAGATAGATAGATAGATAGATAGATAGATAGATAGATAGATAGATAGATAGATAGATAGATAGATAGATAGATAGATTTAAAACTGAACAGGGAAGCCCACATTGTTCAAATAAGACCAGAATGTCTTGTTACACAAATACATTTCAAAATTAAAATTCTCTCCATGCTAAAATGTTCAGGTGGAAGAGCATGGTTGACTATTAATAGTCTTGCTTATGATTCAATCCCCCACTCTTTCTGACAGCTCTTTATGTCAGAGGAAGAACCCAAACCTATCCTTGTTTCCTTTGGTTAAGCTCATAGAGGGCCAAATCTGCAAATGTGAGTATCATTAGGTATCACAGTATGATACCCAATATGGTGTTAATGACTCAGACATCATTCTTAGATGTTGCCAGTTTTTTTTTTTTTTTTTTTGCAGCTTGGAATTGGTATTGCCAACTTATAGTAGATGGATGTGCAATGTGGAAAAGACACAGTCTGACTCATTGTAAACATAGCTTTGACAACAATCCCATGATTTTGTAGACGTGACCTTAGTTACATCATTTTCTCTTGATATTACTTTGCTTCCTTCACCCATTTGCAAGTATGCTTAAATGACCCTTACAATCATCAAACAGCCACAAGTCTAGCCTTCTTTTTCATGTCAAAAATTCATAATAAAGTATAAGTAGCCATAATAAAGTATTTAAAACAAAGAAAGGCTTTACATTTTTATATTACTAAGCATTAGCATTTGCTGAGCAACAAGCAAAAAAAATGCATAATTTTTGATTAAACTTGGCCTGAAACACAGTGCTCTTGTTGAAAGGTTTGTATATTGCAATTTTATTGAAAATTGGTTTAATAAATTGATCATCACTTTTAAAACCTTTATTCACTTGTAACCTTGACAGTGTTCTGCTAAAACAGTGGTGCATTGTGCTCAGTACAGTACATTCCTAGTCTTTCTAAAAGTTTCAACTCTACAGACAGAAAGACTTTGGTATCAACTGTCAACAGATATTTAAAGATAGCTTTAAGATGATACAGCGAACAAAGGGCTTGACCACAGACAGATAGTGAGAAAAAGGTTTTTTGTCTGGCGTTAGGAATAACCCACAGGCTGAGACAATGGAAGAAAATAATTGAGAAAGAGGTGTTTAAATAAAATAAAAAGAGGAGGTAAAGTATACAAAAATGTCGTAATGATGAGGCAATGTAAGGACTGTATATCAGAAGGGATCATTTGATTTTTTTCTTTAGCTTCTCATTCATGATGCTTCTGCTTCTTTCATTGTTTGATTCTTTTAGAGGAAGAAGATGATAAGCAGCAGAGTGAAAGTGACAGAAAAAGGCAATGGAAGATCTGGAAACTAAGCTGGAAAAGGACAGCTCACTGTAGAGCATAGAGATGAGATCAGAGATGTAATTGGAAAGGGAAAAAGAGAAAATGAGATTGTGATCAACAACACAGTGAACAAAACATAATTGCATTGTAATTGCAGGAGGTGTGTTGGTAGTTTTGGATGTATTACCACTGGACTGACTCAAGTGAAAGCCGATGTCAAAGGCATATGAACATCTTAGTTCAAAAACACACATGAACTTTTACAAATATTGTTGGAAATGGACAATTAAGTTTGTTTTTAATGTCATTTTTGTTCATGTAAAGAATGTAGGGTGTAATTTCGGAAATGAGGCAAATGCAATTTCATCTATTTCAACCAACACACACAGATTCAAACAGTCTGTACAGTGTAAGAGGCCTGGGCTTTCACCTGCATTTAGGCACCTTCAGCCACATTCTGACCTGAAGCTATAAATCATTCTGAGATTATGCAGCTATAAGACACCAACCTGTGTGGCGAGTACAGTCAGTTCACCATGTTTTAACCACAGGTAGTTAAAACACCAAGAAATTAAAAAACAACGAAAATTTTCTGTTTTGGTTTGGCACATCTGTTTAAACAACAGTGCTTCAATAATTATACTGATACTGTATGATTGCAATCTGCTCTGCTTTGTTTATGAACAAGTATGTTATTTACATATTCATATATATTCAAGCTTACCTACCATACTTTGTCATTTCTGATAGTTTTCCACTGTAATGTGCAAAATGAGTATAATAATGCCAACCTCTAATCAGAGTATCATTGTCTTTGCTTCAGTGAGCATTTGGGTATTTAGCTTACCCCATGACGCTCACAGAAGCTTAAAGGACATAGGAAACAAGATGCTCTGTAGGCAAACTAAATGTAACATACCTCCTGAAAGTTAACCATGTCATCTTTCCGAAACCCAGATTGTCTGCTTGCTCATTCTCCTGCTGCCTCCCCTCATATCCCAGAAGCACCACCTACTGTGAAGTGTATTATCTCACACTGGGAGTTTATTTTTACTGGAACATCCCTAATTATCATTCCTAAAATGAAAGGATTTTTGCAGTCCACTATTACAGTCCTTTGAAGTTTGCAGGCAAACACTGAAACAAGACTAAGATTAGATGCATGTAAGAGACTACATGCATCACTGCTCTTTTGGTACCTGTCTCCCCTCAAGGATCAACAAGCCGTGCTTCATTTGCTTTTTCACAACAAGAGCCAAGACTGTGCAAAACTTCCTCCCAATATCAGAGAGTCGAAATCATTTGTCAATTTTTCTGGTTCACATTTAATTTAATTTCCTTCTAAAATTTTTAAATCATATGAATTGTGCAGCAGATCAGCAACATTGTTGATAAATTTAAAATTCAAACCTCTGTTGGTGTCACACTCCTATCAGAACCATTTGCTTGTTTGTGTATCAGAGTTAAATCCTTGGCCTATATTCAATCACAACTGCACCAAACTATTGTTCTCTTTTCACTTCTCAACTTTTCATCAGTTTAGATATAACAATTTGCAGCCAATTCAGTTTCTTCTTTTTCTTCTCCCCCAGTGGCAGCAATTACTCCCACTCACTAAAAGGTTTAATGGGTCTTGTGCGCTCATATGCCCTTCTGCATCTCATTCACCTTTGACATTTGACCTTTCATTAAAACTACTCAAGACCGGTCTGTGGAGATTCTCAGTCATCCAGGTGACGTTATCTAAAGGTTGAATCATGGCAACTGGACTTCTAGTTTTTAGGTCGAAATGTTTCACTACTCATCCAAGTGGCTTCATCTCAAGACCTCCTGTAGCTGTGTAGAGATATAAAGCTGGGTGCTATCAAGATAACAATTAAAGTATATTCCAGGATGACAGAGAAGATTTTGAAGAGGACAGAGATATACAATAAATTAAACTTGTTAGCTACCCCCCCTCCAACCCATCCTTTTTTTTTTTTTTTTTGTGCACAAGCCAGAATGCATGCCCAAATTAAACTAGCTGTTGTACTTACATTTTCAGGGTTGCATTGATAGTATGCAATGTTTTAAGATCAAGAATGTTTCAGATGACAATTAGCCATAAAAGCAGAGCTAAATGAGTATTAAAACCAAATGAAATCAGGGAGTAGTGGCAGCCAAATGCACCAGCCACTTTCAACCAGAAGTTGAAAAAAAAAAATCAAAGCTGTTAAGATCTTGTCTATCTAAGATATTGTATGAGCCTTTAGGAATGTAAATATAGAAAATGCTGCACTTGAAGTTTTGGATTAAACCTAAATCGCGTTTCAATATTTCCAGTACATGTGCTGCAGATTTCAATATAAAAAATGTGCAAAAACATTTACTTTCAAATTATTAAATAAAATATAGACACACATAAAAGTTTATTTTTATATTTATTTATTACATTCACTGTAAAATCAGCTCTAGGCAGACATGCAGAGAACTGTGATTTTGCTGTACCACCAGTTGCCAAGTTGAAAGGGCATGTTACCTGGTGTGACATGGAAGTGATGTTGGCTGTCTGGCATCACTGTGCCCTAGTTACAGTGCAAACAAATGATTTGTGCTGCCACTGTGCCCTGCATGGCAATGCCTTCTCATAACTTGTTTATTAAACTTATGAGAAAATGTGGTTGGTAAGAAAAGTGTGTATAGAAACATTTTTAAACTCGTATGAGATGTTTTCTGGAGTTTCTATTTTCTGTATTTGTTTTATATAACTATACTTGTCATTTTGTCATCGTTGTCATATCTAAGAGATTTTATTACAGTGCACCTTCACAAATCATATGATATTTCTGAATTTCTGAATTTATCATTGCACAGTGAAATAAGTTAGACACTACCTTTATGTCAAAGCAGAAGAATTTGTTTTATTTTTGACAGAAGGTGTCTGTCCCACCATTTATCCTCCATAGAATAAGTCTCTTTTTGTGAAATTACAATCTACAGTATAACTCAGCCAACAGAGCTCTTCCATTGGCCTCCACACTTGGCTACACTGCCTGCTCCTGTATGGATCCCTGAATGCACATATATAGCAATTTATGTCAAATAAGCCATACCTGCATGTCTTTGACAGCAAGTTATAGGCCTAGCAATGTAACATAACATATATTGTAAAATATAGTGCCAGGCAAGTATGGGCCCTACTGTTCTGGCACCAAGTGTTAAGAACTGCAAATACTTCAGCCTGTAAAATTGTTCACGAGATTTAATATCATGTCACCCTCTTTCTCTCACTCTCCCAACCAAGTGTTGAGCTCATTCACACCTCAGTTTTCACAGTAAAACATTTCTCCAGGATTTGTCATTCCTCCCTGTTCCATTCCTATCATACTGAATCCTTCCACAACCTTCACTCTTAACTCGGCTCCATCCAAATTGATCACTTCTCCTTTCTGTCATTCATTTTTTTATTGTAGGTGCTCCTGTCTGAATTAATACCCATCAGTCTTCTGCTGAAAGCAAACTCTTTCGGCTGATGTGAGCCACCCAATATGAGGATTCATTAAATAATAATTAAAAAAAAAAAATTAAATATGGTGTTGCAAAAGTACATATATTTATGGAAAACCCTGAATTATTTGTGTGTGCATTACTGCTAGAAGGTAGTTTTACACCTTGATCTGCCTTGTGTCACTCAGGTAATGAGGTTAAATGGTGAGAAGCAGGTTATTGGTGAGTTAGCGAATCAAAAAGAAACAGTGAAAGAAGTGCTGGTTGAAAGGACCGGAGCAAAAATCAAGAAGATAAAGGAAATAGATAAACAGGAAAGAAAGAATGTGTGAGAAAAAAAGTGCTAGAAGAAAGAATGAGATTCGCTAAGTGAGAAAAAGAAAGAGAGGAGGAACCAGGGAGGGAGGATTGAGACAGCATGGCATGACAGAAAACAGTTGTGGGGAAAGTAAATAGCTGTTTTTGAGACGACACTGGGAGACAGAAAAGAAAAAAAAAAAAATCAGACCTCATTATAAGTGTCGTCCCATGGACAATGTTTTTTTTTTACATTTTAGAAGCGTCATTATCAGTTTACCTGATTTTCTCTCTCTCCCAGCCTTGGTTCTCACCTTTCTGACAGGCTGCTGAGGGTAAGACAATGCTCCCATAATTTTGTCTGTTTTTTTCTGTCTCTTGCCCTGAAACCCTCCAGCAAGTCATGGCAGGAGATCCAATTTAAAAAAGGGGAATCAATGGCTGTACTTTTTCTTTGACAGTGTCAAGCACCTACATCTTGGTGCAATGTCTGCAAATAAATACAAGGTGGAGATATAGCAGTTGTGCGCATATCTATCTGTTTTTCTGTTCTCACTCTTTCTCTTTCTGTCCGTGGGCGACAGTGTTTCTTGATATGTGTATGTTGGCATATCAGCATATGGCTTGCGATCATACAGAAGCAGAAGATAGTTGGAAGAACAATGGCTGTGGCTGTGATAACAATGGTTTCATCCACTGCTGACTGCAGCGTTAACAATTGCTGCCACATTCTTCTCACTGTTCTGTAAGCCAAGCCTGCCTTGGTGGCACACACATAAATAGAACTGCAACTCACAATTTTAGCGAAAGCACAAAGCCATGACAAGCAGCACATTTGGTGTGAATAACTTGGTAAAATTTCACTACAAGAAACATGTAAATGCTCCGATAAGTTTCTGAGTGTTACCTAAAATCTGATGTGATCCATTTGTTATGAAACTTGCTACTGTAATTTAAATTAACAAAACTGCTACCATTGTGCAGACCGGAGAGGCTGTCAGTTCTTTCAGGTGGCACAAAGACAAAGCCAATTCTGATTTTTCAGATAGTCTTAAATCAAAAAAGAGTCACCTTGAAAGACAACCTCAATAGGTGGCCTGTAGTTATACAGAAACTATGGTCATGACAGGCGAAGAGCCATCCATCAATTCATCATCTATACTGCTAATCCTGAAGGGGGTCACAGGGGGCTGCAGCCCTTCCCAGCTGACATTGATTGAGAGGTGGTGCACACTCTGGGCAGGTCACCAGTTTATCACAGGGCACACGAAATGAAGAAGAGTCACGAATCGGAAACTTTTGACACAAGTTCAGGGGTCAGTTCACCAACAAACAAGATGCATGACAACAAAGTTAAACAAAACATCCTTGGATACTGACATTGGCAAGGTACAATGTCTTTGAAGCAAACTTTAAGCCTCTAACAGCCCATACAGTGTGCACTACGGGCTAACAGGTCACTCCCATTCTGGGCTACCTAGATAGTATAACCCTGACATGCTTCTCAGGTTTAAAATAACGCAGGGCTAGGTCTCAGACGACACACTGTTCCTCATTTAGTGCTCCAGTTTCATCTTCTTGGCAATGTATGTGTGTGTGCTGATGATAGGTGTATGTGCACAACTTAATTGAGACCCCATCACACACACACAGACAAATGTATGGCCCAGTAATAAATTCCAATTCCTATAACTATTTTAAAAAATACTATATCACCAAACTTTTTAAGACTTTTTAACTTTTTAACAAATATTTATCTCTTCAAATGAGTTTCTGTGCTCATAGAGCCTACAATTAAAAAAGTCACATTACTGGAAGATTTGGATGAAGTTGCTGTTTATTTGTGTAAATGAAATCAAAATAGAGTAATTAATAAAATAAAAGCTATCTACTGTGCATCAGTGTAGACTCACTGTCAATCAACAAAAAGGGTGAAACTCTTCAGAAGTGGTTTCTGTAGTTGATGCATAATCAGAGTCCAAACAACAAAATATATCAAACTGTTGCTATTGCTCTACTTTATTCCCATTTCACAAACATGCATGGAAACCAAGGACAACCACTGTCATCACACTAAGAGCAGAAACTAATGTGGACTTTTGAGATGGAAAGGATTCTGTACAGACACTGGTGCTTTGGTTGCTGAGTGTTATGATGTCCATGTGTGTCTGGAGAAAAGATGATCTAATTGAAAGATAAGAGGTTTGAAGTCCAGCATTACTGAACCTAATATTAGATTGGTGGTCATTGAAGCTTCTGTCCTGAAATTGGCCTGTTATATAGGCTTTCCACATTCTGAGTGAACAAAGCATTAGTGGTCATACTGTGACCTACCTCTCTCTTTCTATGAAAACCTTGAACATCAGAGATTACATGGACCTAGAAATATCATAGCACTCATAAAATATACACAACAGATACATACGCTAGTCTTTGCTGTAAGATGTATCTGCCCATAAGAGAAAACCCATTCAAAGAAAACCAGAGCAGGGTGTGGATGCACAGAAACACCATAGGCAAACTGTCTGAATGACACCTCAGTCTTTGTTCGTGTTTCTCTGTTTTCCTCTGCCTCAGCTGTTGACTCAGTCATTACATTTTCAGCAAAACTGCTGTTGTTCAGTACTTGATTTTGGTTTAGGTTTTTGCAAGCAGACTGATCTGATTACAGCACTAGATAGGTCAGTCACTGTATGGCCAGTTGCATATGGGGGAACTTTCCTTCACTCTTGTAACTACATGTTTTTTTTTCCTATGTTCTCTAACTTTTTGTTTATTGGTCCCACAGTGATATAAATAGATGAAAATTCATGTCAATTGCAAATTGTTATGAAACGAAGGGAATATTTGCAGTATGTAATCAATGCAGCAGTCACATAAGTTAAAATTGTAGATTAGCATCGATGAAAAGACAAATACACAGTCTTACTCTTATTTTGGTTTTCTATTAGTACATCATGAGCAGGGATTCATGCTATCAAAGAAATTATGCCTCTTGATGTTTTCTCCATTCTGATTTTTCTCTTCCTGCTTGTCTCATTTTCTCCCCATTCTTCATTTCTTTATGTCTCTCAGTTTGTCTTTCTCTCATGCACACACATGCGCGTAAATGCATACACGTGTAGTCTTTCTCTCTCTCTCTATCTCACACTCACTCACTCACTCACACACACACACACACACACAATATGCAGCAATATAATTGCAATTAAAGTGATAATTGCACTTTCTCTTTAGTTCTTTTTTTGTCACTGGCATTCTTACACACACAAGACACTGATAATTACTTCAAGGTTGCAGCTTCATTAGGCAACAGACCTGGCAAGCAGATTTACACTTCAAAGAGTGGAAAGATGGAATGAGGGAGGAGAGTGGGAGCCAGAAAAATATGAGGTAATGTTAATAAGCTGAGTTTATCGCAAAAGAGAGGGAATTAGGTCCATGCAAACCATTGCAAATCATGGCATATGACTAGTATACTAGGTGCCTAATTCTTTCATGTGTTTTAAAATCTATCATGCATGTAAGTGTGATTCTCTATGTCACTGGGCATATGTGTGTATGCATGGATCTGTATGCCTTCTGTTCATTGTGCATCCATGCAAGTATGAATGTGTTGTATGAGTCTGTGTTGTGGTGGTGGGTAAGCACCACCACAACACAGCATCTATGCACACAAAGAGAGACCTGAGAAAGAAACGAGAGAAAAGCATACTAATAGATTTTTTCTCTCTATGACAGCCACACATAGAAGATAAGCTTTGATGCAAATATTGTACCAAAGGAGAAAAGGCCAATGATGTCACCTAATGTAAGCAGGATTAGTAAATGCTAGACAAAGTATTCTGGCACATTGACTGCCACAGTTACTCCAAAAAAAGGAGCAGGAGGGGCAAGACCACCGCTGGGGACAGAGAAAGCAGAGTAAGTGAGAGAACAAGGAAGAACAGAAAGAACCTGAGAAGCATTTATTTTGCTTATTTTTATACAAAATAGAATTCCAGCTGCTGCCTCACAAACAGAGGTAGTGGATGAAATACATACTGCCTAATAGTAAGAAAGGAGAAACTGGAAAAAAAATGTACCAGTATTACAGGTGACAGACAACCCTCTAAATAAAGGTGTGAGTGCAGATATGTTTATATACATATAAACAGCATCTTCCTCTTAATTCTCTGTATCTTTATCTGCACACTCTCTGACTTTTCGTCAAACATGCGCATGTAAATGAATTAGGACAAGCTTGAAAAGTATGTTTCACTTTGCATATCTCCTTACAATATAAGATAATATCCTGATCTAAATACAGACACTTTACCACCAAGTTATTTGAGACGTCATTGCCATCCATTTCATCAAACACTGCAAGATTATTTCACCTCAGACACCAATGTATGGTAATGGTTACATATTGCTCATACAGTCGGACTGTAGACTCACAGATGGATCACAAACAGTGTGAAATACATGGGCCATTACACTAGATACCTTATTTGTTTTGAACTGAAACTGTCTTCTAACACAAAATATAATTTTGCATATACACGTTATGGTAAGCAAACTGCAGTAACCTTTGCCAATTTGGTCTTTCAAGTCAACAAATGCCCACAAAGAGAAATTTACAGCCACTTTGAAGTCTGAGATAATAGAAAATGCAAAGTAATGAATGTCTTGGTGCAATATGAGTCAATAAGCACAGAACTCATCAGTAAAACATGTCACACTATTGATGAGACTCAAACTGTGAGGTAATTTGCACAGAGAAGTCTCCAAGCAATGCTGACACATACTCTCTCTCCCTAACACACACATGCACAAACATACACACATGCACATACATACGCACACACACAAACACTCATATGCGCCCGTGCACACACACGCACGCATAAATGCATGCACACACACACACACACCGCCAGAAATGTCGTTACATTTATCACAAACCGCTCTAAATTCACGCACCACCTAGTGGTCACGTGCACGTGCACACACAGACATACACATAACCAGACACAACCATACACAGTGGTTCTAGGCTGCCACCCAATCAATAATCCCATTATAGCTGAAAAGGCTTTTTTATTTGTTCTGATTGAGTTTGGGGGAGGAGGAGGAGGCATGGTTCATAATTAAAGCAGGATTTGCTAGATTGATGGTTAAATGGGGTGGATCAGAATGTAAGTAGGCACTTGGTCTGTGGTACATGCAAAAACAGTGTGGGAAAATATCAATCCCAGGTTTAAATTGTGCCTCATTTAGTGTCACTTTTTCCTCTGCCCTTGTCTTGGTCTTCACATTAAGACTAGCATGTCTTCCATTCCATCAGCATCAGTATGGGTGACTACAAGGCATTTCAATAAGTATGAGTGCTTGAGCAGGAGTCACATCTATGTTCCAGCTGAACCATATTTGTCTCCAAGTCGACTCTACACAATTGGCCTCGGGCAGACAGTTCCTGGTACACATGCAGTTTGTGCATCTGGGATATATACACACAGCCATTCACAGATACATGCATATCTTCAGTGCAAGCACACACCACACATTTGCTTATGTGGATGCACTTTAAATCAACACACAGTGGTGCCACTAAATATAACAAATGTGAGCAACTGAGCTCATTATGGCTAAAGTAGGAAGGCACCATCATGCAACATGCTGATTCTAAGTCATTTTACTTTGAATGTCTGAAGTGTATCCCTTACCATGTCCTTTCTGTTTGTACAAACACAATTAAATTGCATTTTCAGTGACTGTTACACTCAGAACTGTTTCCCTGTCTCCCCAATTTCCTGTTTTGCTGATGTAAAATGACTGCAGTGCTCTAAGAAACAACTGTGCATTAAACATCTAACACATGCTTTTGAAAGCCTGCAAAATTCCAGGCGTGGACCCAACAGTCAACTGGGAAAAAGCGCTATGCAAGCACGTACATTAGCCAAATTTTAACTATGTTGGCAATGACTTAGATCATTGAATGGCAGGCTTACTGTTATTTAAGTTTTCACAGGATTACAGCTAGCTGATTATATAGGAAGCATTCATGTGAGTGCCTAATGCGCTTATTCAATTGGCTAAACTACACGTTTGACAAAATACTGTAAATAATGCTGTAGCCGCTTTCCATTAAATGAATGAGGCATTCACCTTGTTTGCATCATTTATTGATTGTAAATTAGCTCCACAGTTAAATATTAAAGGGCCAATCTGTATTTTTGTCATACTGAACTGGTTGTTAGCGGCACAACAAAGCCTGTAGAGACTAATTTCCATATAGTTACAATACTTACTGTGCAGATGAGAATATAGCAAATGAACTCAACATATAAGACATCCAATTGAGTACATATACAGTGAAAGTTTGGGTTTTAGCTTTTACTGTAGCATCATTTGCAGATTTGGCTCATTATTTTCACAGTGAAGCAGCATCCTAGACTCTAATTACATGGCATGTAGTGATGATATAACTTTCAGTTAGAAGTGATAGTAGGAATATCATGCATATTATACTGTACACCACAAAGATTTCCATCTGTCTGATAGCGTCCGTTGTTGGAAGCTGAGCAGGGCTGTGCCTGATTGGTACTTGGATGGGAGACTAACCTGGAAGACCAGGGGCCGCTATCCTCAGCTACTGAGGTTGCATCAGGAAGGGCATCTGGAGTAAAACTTGTGCCAAATCGATCAGGCAGACAAACTTATCTGCTTTAGTGACCCCGAATGGGATAGCCGAAAGAAAAAAAATATATATATATATATGTATAATGTGATGCCCCATTCCATTCTTCTATCTACGCCTGTGCTGTGTGTTCTGTATCTGTGTCTTCTATTCTCTTTCAAGAGGGTGTATTACAGAGGATCAATATCATATATTTATATTTTATTACTGTTATTATTTTTATCATTATTTTTGGCCAAGTTGGGGTTAGGGTTAACCCTAGTCCTGACAAGAGCAATAAACAGAATCACATAAGATCACTATAAAATGGTCATGGAATATGAAGGCAGATAAAGTGAGCTGGGTTTCCTTTGCATTAGGTTGTTCTTGAGAAGCGTCCTCACAATGGGCAGGAAGAGAAAGGAGAAGAAATAATTACAACAATTACTTCTTTTACTTTATCTCTGCCTGACACATTTGCAGTGCACTCACAGAATAGATAGACAGAATAGAATAGCTGTGGTAAGCTAAGTACTGTCGGCCCTAATGACAGGAAATAAGCAGGAAAGATGGCATAATGTATGCTTGTGAAGCCACTAACTAATACTTTCGCTGCAGTTCTTAGCTGCAGTTCTTAAATGTATTTTACAAGCTTTACACTCACACTGCACGTACACTCATATATATGCCATGACAGATACATATATGCAAGCATACACACTGGCAAGATGGCTCTGAGATCACATGTGACAGTCAGGTTGGGTCAATTTGTGTGTGTATATATGTGTGTGTAGCAGTAACATTAGTTAAAGGTCAGACATGCTGGGTATGTCCTTGGGAACACACACTGACTCTCACACATGTTGAATGATTTACAGTCTGAAGCCATCAGTCATGCAAAGGAATCCCTGTTCACAAATGAGAAACTCAAGGTTCTGAGAAGTTGAAAACCACAGCTCAGTACACACAATTTTGCAAAAAAAAAAAACCTCCTACCTGTTTCCTGTCTTATTTGTGTCTTCTGACTCCTGAGTTGCCTTTTTCAAGACACAAAAGTGCTCCTTGCACTTGTCTAGTCGTGTATCCCGTATGAAGCTTTTCTGGTGAAAGAAGGCATTCCCAGGGCTGGGAGGGAGGATGTCAGTATTTGACACCAAAATGAGTTGGTGACTTCAGTAGTTCTGCCAGGGAATACGGATGACCAAACGGGGCCTGTAGCTGAAATATAAAAACACAATCTGGGGTTAAGATGAAAAATGTAAGAATTCAAATCATTTTTTATTTTCAAAAACAATTCAAATCTTAAGAATACACACTAAATCACACTTATGCACAAAAGGCACTTCAAAAGATAAAAATAGCTGCGAGCGGCATGTGATAACACACAAACTCCCAAATACCTCATTTCCTGTTGGGCGCGTCTATAGCAATGTTTATGCAACAAACGTTCGTACTGGGGAGTTCCATACACCATACTAGTTTAGCATGTGTAGCCGAAACTACATGCCAACCACAAGACTCACTGACATAAAGGGGGGCCACGGAGTCCCTGGGCCACACCCATGGCTTAAACTTTGTGACTGCTCACTATGGTAACAGATGTCTGCGATACATTTCGTGAGTTTTCGCAGATGGGAACCAGTTCAAAAATGGCCCCGTTCAGCAGCAGTAGACAAATAAATAAATAATAATGGTAATAATAAACCTTACAGAAACAACAGGGCTTCGTACCTCCGGTGCTGAAGCCCTAATGAGGCAGTGCAACGTGGATGAATAAACTTGAGACTATAGTCAGAAAGAGAAAAAAGGTGATATAGAGTGAACTGAGAACAGCAGATTTTCAGACTGTTCTTTATGTGATCAAATGTGCAAAAAGTGTAAAAATGTGCAGTGGACTCATGAGAACTAAAAGTGCTGAGAACACAGGAAACAATGAAGCACCAGATGAAAAATCCTTTAATTTATCAATCCATCCTCTAGTCTATATTTTGCTCTGTCTACATCTCTTTTCCCCTTCTCTTTTACTCCTACCTGATCACATTCTCTCACTTCATTCCAGCTGCTGCAGTTGAATTAATTTCAGCAGAGCAGACAAGCAGGATGACAATAATGATGAAAATAATGGCTGAGAGTGCATCAGAAGGGTGCAAGGTGACAGATGGCTCAATCTGTAAGTTTTAACATATATAATGAGATGCTACCTATCTTCCGGTTTCAGTCACAAAGCAGGTCACAGCACATCTCAAGCTGTCAGTACAGAACACACTGCTTCTTTGAATTATCTGTACAAAAAACTGTCAGAGGAATAGACACGGACAGCTCCTTTTTTTGTTTCTATTGGTCTCATTTTCCTCTCTGCCTCTCTTTATTTGTCTCTTTCTAGCTCTCTCTCTCTCTTTCCCTTGAGCACTTACACCCTCTCCCTGCCACACACACACACACACACACACACACACACACACACAGAGACATACCCGCACAATCTAAATCAGTTAGGGTGAGCCTGGCCAGCTGCCCCAAAGTGAGCTGAGTGTGACATCTCATTTTCAGCAATAAAACTGGGCTGATCCCGCTCCTCCCTTGTAAGTTAAATAGAGAAAGAGCGATGCATTGCACATGACTAAGCACACTAAGTAGTCCTGTGCTTGTGAGAACATGGGCAGAGACCTCTTGAAAACACATACATACTGAGAACAACATACATTCTTTGAGCTTTCATTCACAATGAAATATACTTGCAAGTGGTGTGTGCATACAGAGCATGTTGTGCACCCCAACTATAACAAAATCATACACTTAAATAAGCATATGTGTGCATTTGACACTCAAACACACACTATTTCAAGCTCAGTACTGAAACAGATTTGAAGTATCTCCCCCATGTGTTCTCACTACCTGAGCAAACACAAGTTACATCTAAAGAAGACAAAAAACACAGACCCCAGTGAAGGTGCATATGTTCCAGTGTGGCACCTTAGCACAGTAACATAGGCAATCTTCACAAGAATAGTACTCTTTGAACTGGAGTGACATTTACTTGTTTGTGGTTTATCACTAGACATAACTTGAAAGAAAAAAATATTTCTCAAAATGTTTAATGCTCAAATGTTCATTTATATTTTTGCCATTTCTGAGGATATATTTTGTGTTTTAACAGGAGTCAATATTTTCAAAATTTCATTCTAAAGTACCATGGTAAGGTTGTCAGCTGAGCTCAGACAAGAGATTGCCCAAAAGCAATGTACATTCATGCTTCAATTTTAAAACTTCAGTTTTTCTGATGTCAAAAAATATTATGAAGATCATTAATTAAATTTGCTAAAGATATAGTTTCTGGAGGAAGAAATCTAATATTCTGATTGAACCCTCTAACCTTTCATGTTAAGCACCAATTTCCAGCTGTGTACAAGAAATCTGCTCAGAATCCATCAATATTTACTGAATAAATGTATGCACTACAGAGAATGAAACATTTTAATACAAACTTTAACTTTTAGTCCTGTAATAGATCTAATAACAGCATTTTTTTTTATTTCCTTAATTCTGTCCAGCAGTAACATTAAGGACAGACAAGGAGAACTTTTACAGAAGACCTTTGTATTCATTTGACAGCCCTAGAACATACCATTGAGACAAACAAAAACAAAACAAATCACAACTAACCCAGCATTTACTCATCTATAGAAGACATAAGTTCCTTATTAGTGTGTTTTCTCCACAGCCTCAGTGGTATTCTTAATAATGGGGGGATGCTACGTCTGACTACTACTGACTGTCAACTTCTACTGTGTGTTTATAACAGCAAATGATGGAGAGAGAAGATACTAGAACTTACTCAAACACAGCACTTTAGTCAGACACTGGGAAGAACAACATGGACCAAGTGGAGTTGAACCTAAAAAACAATAATAATAATATTGAGATGACACCACTATAACAATTTTCTTTATTTCTTTCTCTCTTACTGATATCTACAGTCTCTCACTGGCAATCTTTACCTCTCCCACTCATAATCATATCAAAGGGAAGCAGCTGCTGACAGTGAGAGGGTTGGGAATGAATCAGTCATTTTCCCTCTGTTGAGCTGTGCACACAAACACAACACATACTCATAGCTATGTGCAGTCATGTTTCTAGCTTTCACACCCTCTTAAGGGTCCATAGGTTAGTTACACAAATGGGTTACAAAAGTTTATGTGTGGGGGTGGCAGTGTCATTTCATACTTTAGATTTACAGCATTTCATGAGGTGAATAAAGAGGAGTTTGAGGGACAAAGAAAAAAAACAGTAGATAAATGTCAGGATTTTAACTAGGATGAGTGCAGTCAAACACAGGAGTTGATGGAAGACAGTCCAGTGAGGTGAATCAACATGTGGTAAACACAGAAACACAAGGGTAAAAGCATACACTAACCAGATTCCAGAATACACAACAGCAAGAACAGGCAAAAATCCAGGAACACGTTAATCCAATAAGACAGGAAATACAAAACATATACAAACAAACAACAAATACAAAACAAAATGAACCCACAACTAAGGACTAAGAGACTTGGGCTGATATATACTGTGGGAAAGGGAATCAACAAGCTACAGGTGAAACAAATCAGAGACTAATGACAAAGTGAAACCAACAGAAATCATGGACAAACCACAGACAGGAAACATTACAAAGTAAAAGTCCAGCACAAGGAAATGAACATAGATTGTGATTATTAAGTAATGGCAGGAGACAAGATGCAACTACAAGGAGAAAAGAATCAAAAGGGAGAGAAATATGTGAAGGAGAGGGCTCATCACAGGTAGATTAAAAATATCTGGAATGATCAGCATGAGGAAGTTTGAGTGCAGATTTTTGTACATTATGCAATAAAACCAAGTTCTTAGGCATGAACATTTACACCTTGGGAGACTGATGGCCTGTTGTGTGAAGACCAACTGAAATTAAACACTTTCAAAGTTGCACTACACAGAAAATTCATGTCTAACTGCAAAAACAAACAAAAAATCTCAGCCAGTAATAAGCATCATCAAAGATATTGAGCATCCATTGAGCAAATCAGTGTGAAATTTGAATATTCAGCCAGTTAAAGCTAAAAGACAAGAAATTGTAAAACTGTTTTAACATTTGCTTGTCAACATTAATTACTTAGTAGCTAATACACGTCTTATGAGTCTGGTTATATGTTTTGAGCCTTTCAGACCATTCATTTCTTAAGCATGACAAGCCTCGTCATCTACATCTGTATTTTAGCATGCAAACATCTCCAGCCTACATGATGGAAAACATGTGAACTTGTTATCTTGTTGAAAGAGCAATGAAAGACATCTAATGGTGCAAGAAGTGCTTACCAGTGCTTTGCTGCACACACAAACCATATGCAATTATGCTGTTCATCAACAAGTCTTATGTAAAGTCAGTCATTGAGCATCTATTCACCCATGCTTATGAAGCATATGCCCCCCACCCCTTAATGGTTATAATAAAAACCCTTTCAGGCAAGAAGGTGAGGCTGCCAACAAAGATGAAGATTTGAAAATCTGAAGAGAGCTGGTGTACAACTCAAGAACCAAAGTGATGCCATAAAGTCAAGGGAGGAAGGTGTGTTAATTGAGTTAACATCTGAGAAGCTCATAGAAGTCGTGGATGCATCAGTGTCAAAGGCTGAATCAAGCATGAACCAGACATTTTAGAGACGTTTCACAATCTCACTGTGTACATGAGACTTCACATGATGGTGTGAGAACAGAGACTGCTAGAATGGTGTCTCTTGTCATTAGAAGAACAGCACACCAAGGAACTACAACATTACAGTTACCAAACATTACACCAACACAACTTTTCTTTTAATTAGAATTTGGCAATAGGGGCCTGATGAAGTATCCCCACTACTACTTCCTACTTGAGCACACCACTGACAGAGTTGTAGTATTATTACAAAGGAAAGGAGGTGGGACTAAAATTGAGCTTCTAACTGATACTATTTCACTCACCCACCCATCTGTCTTTCTATCTCAGTCTTTGCTTTAAGGCGTTTTCGTTCATAGTACTGCCAGGCAAAATCTGCCACTGAGGCTTCTAACTGCAGACCCTCAGGCGAATGAGGCAAAGACAGTGGCATGCAGTGAAAAGAAAGCCAAGCAAGAGCAGAAGTGATAAAAATAAGGGGAGAAAAAAAATCAAAAACTTATCATCACACAATCACACACACTCTTCTGAGTGTGTTTTTGCATGAACCTGTACTTCCTCAAGGTAGTCTGCTGAATCTTGAGTATTCAGGGTGTCTTTCAGTGTCTGACTATATGTAGATGAAAAGATGAATGTGTCTACACATGCAGTATGTGTGTGTGTGTGTGTGTGTGTGTGTATGGGGGGGTAGTGCTGCTGTGTAATGCATGCTGGTATATGGCTTAGATATAATCAGGGGATAATTCCACCTCAACACTGGTCACCAATACAGTACTTCTGATTGACACAGTACATACTGTACACCACAGATCAGTATTTGAGTTGGCAACTCATATTTGAATCCCAAATCGACTTAATTCACAACTCACCCATTTCTGGCCCCAGATTTAACTGTGAAAAATGACTCATGAACATTAAGAGTCTTTCAGTAATTGGAAAGGTATTTAATAATACTGAAGGAGGAAGTTTGGGGTTTTTACAACCCTCTTTAGTCCATCACCACATATGTCTGCCAACTATAGGCACCTAGCGTGTCTTCCGAACAACAAACATTGATGTGTCACACATAATAAGCTATATTGTCAAATAATGGGGTCCACAGCATGTTCGGTCGGTATGTTTTACCTGGGGCCTTTCTGTGTGGATTTTAGATGTTCTGACCATGCCTTTGTGGGTGCCCCAGTCTCCCAGCACAGCCCAAAGACGTGTTTTGGGGCAAGGCTGAGTGGTGACTCCTATTTGTCTGTGAGTGGCCTGTGATCTGTCCAGGGTGCACCCCACCTCTTGGCCAATGTCCCCAGCCCTCAGTGACCCTGAATTGGACCAAGTAGTTTAGAGAATGGATGGATTTCAAAACCCATAGGCTTAACATAAAAAATGGCTCCTGTAACTAATGTAAGAAAAAGAGTATATCTTAATAAGGCACCTCACCCAGACAGGTCAGGGTTGCAGACAACCTGCCTGGAATTAACATGAGGGTTAATGTTGATGAAGTTGTAATGTGTGTGCTAGACTTGCAATCTAAATGACATGACAGTTTTTGCCTCCAGTTTTTGCCCTATATTATCATTGTATTAGCCTAAGTTTCCATATTTATCTTCAGGTTTACAGAATTCAATGAAAGAACTGTTTTGTTGCAGAGATCTGTGAGCTGCAGTGTTTGAGCTAATGGCAGCATCTGTTTATGTGAAAAGTCAATTTAAAAAAAAATGTTTCGAACAGATTTTTCTTTTCATTTTCAATGAATGCATTTTGTTAAAAGAGTATCGTAACTGTCATATTTTAAATCCCTTTTCCTGGAAAAAGCTACAAAAAGAGAAAATGCCCTTGCACTTGTCTGTGGCTTACAGACTTCAGAGTTGACAGGACACTAATTTGAAGACATTAGACTTGACTATGATGTGCTTTTTGTGACCCATGGACATCTCTGCTGTGCACATACTGTACAATACATACACACAAACACACTAAGGGAGATCCTCCCGTTGTTACCTCCTGAGATATCCATGTCACCTCTTTTGTCTTAATTTTAACCCGTGGGCATGTTTTATGTTGATTGTGGTTTCTTTACATTTATGCAGTAAATTGGTCTTTTTAGCACTCCTTAACATTTGATAAGGTAAACCAAGATCAATGTTCCACTGTCATCACATGATCTCCTCAGCATGCTGAGCTGCTTCAATGAGTAGGATCCATTCATGTTGTCAGCTGTGCCTGTGAACGAAAAATAAAGGTCTTCTAGCCTGCCAACAGCCACAGTGCAAGCCTATGTTTTAACCAAACCTTTAGCAGAAGGTTTTTGGAATCACTTCTGGACTTGCCTTATTCTCAGGTGGAACACGGGGGATTAGAGAAATAATGGAGATTTATAATAATCCTCTCTACCCCCTTCTCTCTGTCTCGCTTTCTCTCTCTCTCACTTTCTTACACGCTTGGTCTCTCTCTGCACTTTGTGCTGCTAGTACTGTAGTTTCATGCAATCTGTGTGATATTTTGGGTTCTGCCATTCGTATTTGCATAGGTGTACATAAAGTTATGCACATTGTCTCTGTCTTTTAAAACTGACCTCTTTGTCTGTGTTCAGAGTTACGCAAAATATGTCATGCATTAGCTTTTACTGAAAAAATCACATCATCATGATATTCTTCCACTCTATAAGAGTTTTGGGATCATGACAGATATATTCTTAGGATTTTTGCAGCTGTACATGTTACAAAACAGTGGCTCAGTTTCAATTCGCCACATTTGTAAAATAACTGCATCGGCTTTTGTAATTATTTATCTTGCACAATCTGTCTTCAACTAATACAGGTCTAATGCAGGTGTGATATACAGTACAAGTACAGTACGCACATATAAAATATCTAAATATATATATACACACACACAGTACAACAGTGGTTGGAGTCATTCACTGAAGTTTGTGCTATACAGTTTTCAGATATGTGAACTGATGAGCTCATTCCCTCAGGATGGAATAAAACTGTGCTCATTTTTGCATCACATCACAGTACAGTGCCACAAACACACATTCACACTCTCACACACACTGATCTAAGCTTTTGTCGCCTGGCTGGTGAATTAAATGTGAGCATTTGTGAAATCACTGAACCCTAGGGGTGCAAAGAGGAGTGTTGATATATGGGTGTGTCACTGTCTTTATGTGTGCAATGTTGTGTGTTTGACTTAGGTTTGTGCACGTTTTACAGCGTATGTCTGCTTATGTTTAGGGCCAACAGTGTGTCTTTGTGATTCAGCTATGCTGTGAGTACAAACCAGTAAAACGCCAGTCAAAGTTGTATTAAATACTACTAGAAAATGAAAAAGAAGAACAAATGAACCTCCATTGCCTTGTCTTAACAGAGGATGCACAGTAATCAATATTATTATTGACCAAGGGGAGAGTTAACATTTGTTTGCCTATTGATTTCTTCAAACCAACTGCTTATCTCTACATTTTAGCCTTTATAAATCCAGCGTGAGAAGCTGACAAAGCATCACAGAGCATCTGAAGGAACTGAACAGGGATAAAAAACTTTTTACAGGTGAATGAATACATACACATAAATATTGTTAAGGTTAGTAGGTTTGCATTAAGAAATCAGTGGGCATACTGAAACAAGCTTCTGAGTGCAGATATATGCCTGCAGGCTGCAGAGATGTATTTCTAATCATTTATCCAACAGAATAACCAAGAATTCTTTTGCCCTCCAAACACCTGTCTATCTACCCACAATCCCAGCAACATGTTTGGCCTGTACTTTCAGTCACCCATCTCTCTCTTCCTTTTCCTCTCAAAACCCATACTGTATCAGCTTGCGAGGACAGACTGAATGGAACGTGTCTCCCACACAAACATTCATCTTTTTGGATCACAACCAGTTCTATGACATAATGAATCTACAGTGCGACAATTTCATATGGTAAACAACATCAGCCTGAATGGCAACAGACAGATTTGGGCCAAATGTCACCTTTAGGTCCAAAACAGAATATTTTCTTTACTCATTGTTGTTGACCCAATGCCATAGCAGTTATTTAACTCTTTTGTGTTTGTTTCAGCCGGAATGACTTTTATTGTAATGACTTAGTACTAGGCAAGGAACTGTATTTGTTTATTCTATACATGTCTGTTGATACATGCTTGAATTGTGGACATACAGTATATTGAGTTTTCATGTTATTTCATCTTAAAATTTAGATGTTCTCACTTTCATAGAGCATTGATTGTTCTCTTTTCCTTAAGCAAGTTTGAAATTGAGGGCTTCTTGGTTAGTGTCTGCTAAAGAATATGTTCAAGTAGAAAAACAGTCAAGACTTTGCAGCTTTGTCATAAATTTGTATTTCTGTCTAGGGCTGTTTTCAACTCCTGACTGACTCACTTTGGGTGAAAAAATTTTGCTCTCTTTTTTTTTTTTTTGCAATTTTTGAAAGGAATGCAACTGTTGGCTCAGCAGTAGAGCCAAGGAAGAAACTCCCAGTGCAATACTGCACGGTTATAAATCGAACAAAGCACAATTTTTTCCACAACATAATGTAGCGTCATCCACTAAAGAAAATATATGGAAATACATCTGTCTTGTGTGCATCTGTCTTCACCACAATGGAAGGTAAAATAACTGCCTCCATAATAGTAGTATGCAAGTCCTATAGGCCATGGTACAAATTAAAATGCAAACAGATGCTTCAGTAGAACATGCTGTCACATAGTCATCGAACTAAACTGTGCCTAGACACACACACAAACACACACATACACACTAAAGGGAATAGAGATACTGTCTCTCTGTGAAACTGCAGCTGCAGAGTGGGTGACAGAGCTAAAATATTTATACCCAGATCTTAGCAGTCTGTTCTATGAGAGGGAGATAGACAGAGGGCAAGATGGATAAAGAGAGGGAAGGAACGAAAGATTCAAGAAGAGAAGCAGTCTACAAGAAAGAGGGCGATGGAAAGTGTCATGTGCGTGTGTGTGTGTGTGTGTGTGTGTGTGTGTGTGTGTGTGTGTTTGTGCATGTAAGAGGAAAAGCAGAATGATAACAACAGAGAGAGAAAGAGAGAGAGAAAGAGAGAGATAGCAGCACAGATGCCAAATGAATCTAGGGCAGTTCAGAAAAAACAAGGCATTATTCCAAAATCCACTTTGTACATGTGTTCATGTATGTGTGTGTAATTGTATTTCTATATTTGGATGTGTCTGCGTGTTGCTGATGTGCAGACAAATATGCAAGAATACATCCATCATTGGAAATTATCCTTAGTCAACATACCAGAAGCTTTAAGTGGAAATACTAAAACTTCCTTTTTTGCGTAATCTTTTTGATTTTTATTCATCATCATGTTCTGCCTTTTTCTCTTTCTCTCCCCTCAAGAGTTTTTTTCATCAAACTCGAAGACTGAAAGAGTTGGTGTCTGTGAGCATGGGTATGGTTTAATAGATGTGGGGGGCTGGCACAAACCTAAGGTTATGGCAGATGGTGCCCTTGCTTAATACACATATACTACACACACTAAACATTAACAGATACACTGTCATACAGAGAAAAGAGGTGATCACATATGTAACATGCAGGGTGCACAATACAGACGTCCACACAACGTCATTGAGCCACCTGTGAGAAAATTCTTATACATTTGATTCTAAATTAAATAATCTGTTGCTGCTCTTATCTTTGTATGTCCAACATTCAGAATTGCATTGTAGTAAAATAATCTCACAATGCACTGAAAATATGAGTAATTCAATTTTGTATTAATGCATAGGTCACTGCAGTAAGAGCCTGAAAATAGCACCCTTAACATTAACAGCTGCATATGGTATGACTCATGTCCAGCTCCTTCCTCCTCAATAGATTATTAAATCTGAACAGAAATGTGTCCAAATGTTGGGCTTCAATGAAGAGCAGTCTAGTTTAATCAATGATTTGGGATTTTGGGTTGAAGGTTAGAATTGGGTTTAGGTCAGGGTTAGTGGTAGGGTCATAGTTTTTTAGTTGTGATATCTGGGGTTATGGTATGAGGCTAGGGAATTTGTTATTTCAATGAGTCATAACTATAGAAAGACGTGCGTGTGTGTGTGAATGTGTGTACTTCTAAGGCCCACAGTGTAAGGGCCAGTTTGTGTTGTATACCGTAGGAGTGAGGTAGCTTTTCCTCAACTTTGCTTTCTGGCACGGCTTCTCAGAGCTGTTTAAGGTTTAAAACATTGGCTTGTGGATTAAGGTTGGAGTGTGGTTTTTGGGGGTGGGGTTAGGCATGTAGATATGATGGTGAAGGTTTGATTGAAAGGGTTGGGTAAACACAAACCCTAAGGAATGCATTATGTCAGTATGTGTCCCCATAATTATAGCAGTATAAAGGTGTGAGTTGTTTTCTTGTGGGTAATGCACACTTCAGTCAACAACACAGCATGTTCATCTTTCTGAAGGCAGACATGAATGTCCATGTACACACAGTAGCACTCACATACACATCACTTCAGTTTATCACCACAAGAGAACCAACACCTTTCTACAGACATGCATTGCTGCACCTTCCTCTTTCTCCTTAACAGCTTTCCCCCGTCAAAAACATTTTGTCATTGTCAGGTCACATTGCATAAAGTGCAGAGTTGTGAATATATTAGTGTGAGGGAAGGAATGCAGTATTGCTAGATGATTGGCGTGAACATAAGGACTGCTGAGGGTTCAATAAATACTGGTATTTGGATTCTAGTCCTTTGCTTAAAGTGTTTATCAACCTTCATATTTTTTACTGGCTGTAGTATTTTCCTAGATCCCCCTAGGGCTGTGGAGATAATGAAAAAGCGGACACTTACTGCATGCAAATAATATGATATATATTAAGTAATACAGTTGACTGTCACAGGTCTGTGCCTGTCATTTAAGGGGTTGAGGTGAGAGTTTTGGTCTACTTACTACACCATATTCATTGCTTGTTTTTTCTTTCAAATATACTGTCATATTCCTGTTTCTATTATCTTCTGTCTTCATGACTCCTCTTCTTATTGTCTACTTTCATTTCATCTGTTTCAGTTTCCTACTGTCTTCACTCTGCACACTCCTTTCATATCTTATCCTCCCAAGTAAAGACAAATAGCAGTTTCTACCATGAACCCTTCTATAGTCTGAAACAGTACAGCTAAAGAAAATGCATCCAAATGACTTAAAATCACATTGCTGCTGTGTTTCTGAAACCTTGTCAGAAAATCACTTTCTGCAATGTCTTTTATTCTCTTACTCAAGAAGACCTCCCACAGGCACTGGCAGTGAAGGAGTTATGGTTGTTGTGAAACATGATTGTTGTATTGATTGCATAGAGCACTGAAACAGCTGGTACGCTGAAAGAGAGCACAGTGTGCTATGGCCAAGGATGTGCTGTGGAGGAGTGAGAAAGTGTGAATGTTTCCCAAGGGGTATCCCTCTCAAGATCTTTGTATAATCCTTCCTGATAGATAGAGACACTGATTTGGAGGGTGTGGCTGGGAAAACAGACCAGGAGACCTGTATGTGTGTGTGTGTGTGTGTGTATTTCCATCCATCCATCCATCCATCCATCTTCTATACCCGCTTTTCCTGTTCAGGGTCACGGGGATCCGCTGGAGCCTATCCCAGCTCTCTCTCGGGTGGAAGGCTGTGTATTTCCATGAAATATAAATTTTGGATTAGTAAAAGTGTAGACTAGAAAGTTACCCAGTGCAACAACCCTATAATTAGGAAGACATATGCTCAAATGTAATTACATAATTGGAGCAAGGTTTATATTTACTGTTTTCCTGGTCCTTACATTTACAGATATACAGGCTGAAAACATGAAAAATTGGAGAATAATCCATCCATCCATCATCTATACCCGCTTATTCCTAACCAGGGTCATGAGAATCTGCTGGAGCCTATACCAGCTCTCTTGGGGTAAAATGCAGGGGTACACCCTGGGCAGGTCACCAGTCCATCACAGGGCCACATAGAGACAAACAACCTCACACACTCACACTCACTCCTATGGGCAATTTAGAGTCACCAGACATTTGGACTGTGGGAGGAAACCAGAGAAAACCTATGCAAGCACAGAGAGAACATGTAAATCCACACAGAAAGGCCCCTTCCGGGTTTCAAACCAGGAACCTTCTTGCTATGAGGCAACAGTGCTAACCACTCACACACCATGCTGCCCATGAGCATTATCATTTAGTAAATTACATGTAATTTTGCATTTGAAGTTCAAACATATTTTACTGTATGTGTGACATTAAGAACTTGTATATATGTGACCTGTCAATTGACCTGTCAGTGTGTCATATAATGTTTCAACCCTGTGCTTTGATCACAGACTGTGCCTTTTTGTTTCATTTGTAGCAGCAACATGGGCTTCCTAATGTCATCAACTCAAAAAGTCAGTTGTTGATGATGAGATACATTAGCATGTGATTTAGTGACTTAGTGAGAAAGATAATGAATGACACACTCTGTCAATCAACTAGTCAGCTAAGCTCCCAGTTATCCACTGTCAATCTGTAATCATTAAACTAACAGAAACACACACTTCACGACTACTGGATTGTGTATATATATATTTTTTAAAATCTTCCTTCTGTTACTTATTGCTCTTTTTATTTTAAAAACAATATGGACTCCACAGTTTCAGGTTGCATATCTTTGATTTCATACATAAGTAAATAGAAAGGAAATTGCACTTCAGATTTCTTCTAGTATAAAAACCATTAGATCTTGAGAGCCACCCAGACAAACAGCACAGTGGATGTCTAGAATTGTGGTTAATAGTGCAATAGTATTGTGATGACCTAAAGATTACAAAACAACAAAGCAATAGTTTGTTTTAGGTAGATGAGCGTTATTCATTTCTACCAGGACTGCCTACCCTACTGATTTTCTCTCCATGTTCTGCCTGGTCTACCACTGATTTGTGATTGTATTCACTCTTCTAACAGCAACATCAGGAATCATCTACATCACGAGGAAATAGATTTAGGGAGATAACTAGAATACGAAAAATTAACATAGTGGTTGGCGAGACAATGAAGTAACACTGTGAAACCAAATAGAGGGAAATAAGGTGAAACACTTGTTGTGTGTTATGTGTTTACCCTTAATTAAAGTGGGTGTGACCAATGATTGATAGCATTAGGTTTAGGCAGGGCCGGTTAAGGCACTAGAAAAGGTTTTTCTCATTGACTGGTGAAAACAAATTTACTATGCTGTGTAAGGACTCCGTTTTTTTAGCAAACCAATATACCTCTCTGTCAGAACCTGATGGATCACTTATTAATTATTGATCATTCAGTAAATTAATCTATTCACAGCATATAGAAATCATCTAATGGCACTTACATCAATTAGCTTATGTGCTTTATATTAATTTAGAGTGAATGGTAGAAATATTTAATCTCACTATCAAACAGAATTTTAATTAAAATGTTTTGCTGGTTTTTGGTTGTTATTGCATATTGTATCAACTAGTTTACAGCTTTACTTGGTAGTAAATCACTTGTTTTTGTATGTTGGAAGCTTTGCAAGGAAACATATAGACCATGCTTAGCTAACAGCCTTTTTATTCTATAACCCTGATTCATATGTGCAAATTTCACATAGGAATTACTTTCTAATGTTTTAAATGAACAAGAAAATGTTGCCTACACTTAGATTATGCATGCATCTCACCTGTCATAACCATTCAGTCACCCCAACAGCCTGTTTATCGCTTGGTCAGCACAGTGAGCTGTCCATGGTACTGCAACCCATACACTGTGCTCTGCTTTTTAGGACACACAGATTTTAATATGCACATAGGTTTTTAAGATACTTCCGACTGACCCAAAAATGTGGGGTGAAGGAATCTATGTGGTCCATCGGTCAGTAGTGAGGCACTGTTGCTGCTGCTGGCAGAAAATCGTTCAGTCTTTCTCTGTCTCTCACCCCCACACACATACAGTCTGTACAGCTATGACTGTAAGGACAGTCACTGATATAATGCACTCGCAAGCCTGGTACCATGACCACAGCACAACAAAATGCCTAACTCTAACCTCAACCTTAACCCAAACCTCATTCTAGACATGAACTGTCTCAATCCTCAAACAGGCCTTTGAAGGTTTGTCAGAAAGTAAGCAGCGACCAAAATGTTCTCACTTCATCAAAATGTCCTCACTCCCATAGTAATACTCTACGGCCAGTCACATAAATAAACATGCACGAACACACACACACACACACACGCGCCCAGGACAAGTGAAGTCAGCTGACACCAAAGCCCTCATTGCAGGTAAAGCGTGGCGTCTGTCGTGCGTCTGTGTAGTCAACTCTGCTGGAAAGCTGAACCATTCACACTCAAAAACACAAGCGAGAGCACACAAACACGCACACGGATCGCCAGTATTATCCCCTGCGTGATTCCTCCCTCGATACTAAATCCCTTCTCGCACATCTGTCCATGGCGCGTACTCTTCCCGTCCATCCTGTCCCCGCGGAATCCAGCAAAAATACCAGCCTGGCTTTATGTGACACTTTAAACCTATGGCCACTGATTTCATCACTTCTGTTTAGCGTTTGAACCCAAAAACGGTGAAATATCATGTTGTTGTACACACTAACACATTTATCCAAAGACGGGAAACGTTCATACCCATCAGTAAAATCGTATTCAGGCGTCTGATCTAAATCGCAGTTAACGCAAACCTCAAACAGAAGAACAGGGTTTCATGCGCTCATAAAACCAACCATATGGGCTTCTGTTGCACCAAGAGGACTCTACCCAGCAGAGCGTTGGAGTCAGTAGTGCAGGTGCATGCTCGCTCTGCTGTATCTGGCATCAATCGCATAGCATTTATTATATTAAGGCTTCAAAAGGCAATTTTTAAAACTGTAATTAAATCAAAAGACGAAAACGTGCATTTCAGTACGGTACCTGCACTTATTTCCCTTCCAAATAAGGCGTCCTTTAGCCGAAACAAATAATCTTTATTTTTCTTCCACTCCTAACGTCGCAGGCTCGGCAGCACGGCGGGAGAGGAGACTGAGAGAGAGAGAGTGAGAGAGAGAGAGAGAGTGTGAGAGAGAGAGGGAGAGAGTGAGTGAGAGAGTGAGAGAGAGGGAGAGAGAGAGAGAGAGGTGGAGGATGCACAGACTGCTTAGTGTAATATAGTCAAACTGCAGTGGGCATCTGCTTCCACAGCTGATTTATTTTTAAGTGAAGTGAATACCTGCAGGTTTACATTGTGGCAGCACTTATTAGCTGAAGTGGTGTTAATACAATGGTACTGAAATAATATCAAATAAACAATTAAATAAGCATTGTTAGGATTATTAGCGTTCATACTCAGGTATATAGTATATTGACAACATGACAAAAACACACATTCACCAGTGCTAAGAAAACTGTTCAGTACAGATGGAATATATATCTTCTCCATTCTAAGCTTTAAGAGTGAAAGATGGACTGGGCAACAGGAGGCAAATAAGTCTCCAGCAGGTTTTGAATAAAGCTGTGGGCAAACAGTGGAAATGCAGAGCTAGAGAACCATAAGGCCCTGGTGATGTTCTGCACACATGAGTGGGTGGCAGGGAGCTGGATTCTGCCTGTTTCACATGAAAGAATATGTTGGTGGTGTCATCATACTCAATTAACACTCTTCCCCTCCTTATTTCTCACTTGCTTTTTTTATATCCCCATCTTTCTCACTCACAATAGTGAGCACAGTCAGACGCATGCAAACACACGTGTATACTTCATCTCATTAACTCATGCTCTCTCCATCTCTGTCTTTTTCCTCTGTTAGGAGAGGTCTATTAGCTCCAAGAGACTGCTGCAGTACTGAGACTCTCATTAATATTTTCTCATTATCTGTGCTGTACTGCTAAGCAGGTCCACAATGGCTTGTCTTGGCTTGATGCTTAACAAATCTGTTATCTATTGCTGCTACTGGGTGGATGCTTAGTTATGTGTGATGAGCAACTTAATGCCTATGTTTCCACACACAATACACTCTATTGTATACTATGAGCAAACATACCGATATGCCACTGTCCCAATAATAGATAACAATGCTTTTTTTGCACCAAAGGTCATTTCTTGCTGCAGAACTATATCATTATCTCGCATCATCTAGTTGGTCAACCACAATATATATATTTTCCAACATTCACACAGTCACGTTGTGGCCTTGTTTACAAAAGCACTAAATGAGAATGTCCCACATTAATAACCTTACCAAAACACATCTGTTCTTATCTGCTAATTTCCTGAGATCGCCACCACTGGCTGAATGCAGTTTAGAGAAATTAATAGATTTGGAGAGAAAAAACAAGCAAAGCAAGCAAAAATCCGAACACAGAAGAGAAAATAAGGAGTATGTTTCCCGACACTCCTTCCATTAGCCCTGACTCATTTTTTGTTCAATGTTCGCCTTTGCACATTTGACCTAATTAATGGCCTCAAGCTCCTGTAACTGCTTGAGCTGAGGAAAAACAGACAGATACTGCTGAGCACTGGATTGGAAGAGATCTGATACAACAGAAACATAGCTTGAATGTGGAACATGAATATCAACAGGAAATTTTATTTAAACCAAGTGATTAGTGTTTGCGACACCTTGAAATTAATATGTCATTAATCAGTCATTTTGGTTCCATCAGTTTGGTTACAGAAATAAGCATGAACCTCAACAGGAATATATATTAAATATCACCTCTCTCTAGCCAGTATTTGTTGTCTTGTGTTGGGCAGAAGTGCAGATTGATTGGCCAGTGTTATTACTGGGCCTAAATAAAGGTGAAGAGAGGACTGATAGTATTTTGTCTCACCAGAAAGTGCCAGGCTTCAGGCTACTGCTGATTGTCTAAGAGGACCTAAAGATGCTGGGCTGTCTGCTTGCATTCTTTAATAGCTTCATCCAGCTGTCTGACCATAAATAATTCTATCTTAATTTCTCTCTCACGTACAAAGCCGCTTTGATGCAGGGGACTCTTTTTCTGACAGCCAAACAGTTAATAATTGCTCCTACATTCTTGAGTCAGTGCCAGGGATTTAATTTTTGGGATACTTTTGTCTTTAAAGGATCGAAAATCTTAAAAGTTTTAAGAGTCTGACTATTGGTGTGGAGACAAGTAGGGTTGTCACCATGCCACTACTGAAAAATTGGAGGCTATGGCACTAACTACTTCATTAATTAATTAATTTCATCACAGATGCTTCCATGTTCAAGAAATCTTTCCATCTCAGGTGCATTTACACTCTCCTACTTAGTGCATTCGTCCTATTCATTTTTTATAATATTTCCTGGAAAACTGCTGTCGCACCTTCTAAACTCAATCTGTGCATGTTCATCCTCCAATTAAAGCTTCCGCTTCTTCAGTGGTTTGTCTTGATCTGTACAGACTTTTTTTTCTAGTTGGGTCCAGGTCTGCATGACTTTAGCCTTAAATGCTACAGTTGCTGGATTGATGTTAAATGACCCTATGCTTATCTGTCGAATTTGGTCACACTATTTCATTACTTAGCATTTTGTATCAGAACATTGTGAGATATTTTCGACTTTTGAAGTATAATAATCTCATATACCACAATGAATGGATGCCTTATTCCTGTAATCATTGTTGTTGCAAGATACATGTCTTATGCACTTATCTTCTCTTGATTAGGATTATTATGTTGGCATCAAGAGCAGTTGTTGGCTGCTTGTTATAGTAAACCAGTGTTTAGTGTACTGAATTTGTACATACAATGCAGTGTTTCATATATTACGTCATACTGTCTTCCCAACAATGAAGATTATTAGGCCTGTCTTTAATATCTAGTGTTACATTTATTCTTCCTGTGATAATTAAAGGGGCATGTCATGACTCCACTAATTATCTCTAATTTGGCACAGATTCTCTGTGCATCTTATTTCCTCTATATAATTTTTTTTTTTTTTTTTAAACGCTGGGCTATATCTGCAGGTACTGTACCTGTGTTAGCTTACCTCTGTCCTCAGTCCAGTTGACCAAACAGGCTCAAACTGTATCTGTTGTTTAAATATTAGTAAGTATTAGTAAAACCTCAAACCCTGCACTAGAAACATTGTAAAGTTGTCACAGCTGCTGTCTCAGCTTCACCCCTGATCCTGCCACCTTTCTGGCACCTGTGACCTTTGGCTGATGTCTACATAATCCAACAAGCTCTGACACATACTCAACACATTCCACTCAGATTGCAGGACTGTTTACCTGACATGGTATCTCAGCTGACTGGCCTCACGACTCAAGTGCTGCAAGTGTGTTTCCATGGTAACCAAATAGAGTATTGAGAAGACAAGCAAAGAGAGTGATATAGGGAGAGACACTGAAGCTAACCCTCAGCAGGGTATTCGCTCGTTTTTCTCTACTCTCTGTCCATTATTTCTTTTGGAGGCACCAGTAGCTTAACTATCATGTCAGTGTCTGATAGGATGATTGCCTATAGCATTTTTTACAGTCTTTAAGATTTGTTTTGACAATATTGTGCTTATGCAACTCTACTCTCAGTCCATTAACATTATTGCTTTGTACAGCTTTAGCTCAGCAAAGATGCACAAATTATTGATTTATATAACAAAATCACTCACTTGTAGGTTCTTAGAAATGCTTTGACTCCATTTGGCATGCAGTGAGGAAAATACACGTTCCTGAAGCAGTGCATATACTCAGTCCAGGAGGAATAAGCTGTAATTGAAACCTACTGAAGTAGGTTTTAGGATAAGGGTCTAAAAGAACTACAGAAAACACGATATCAAGTTTTGTGTGAAGGGAAAATATAATTCAGAGAAATATAAAATTGAGGATGTTTTGTCTAGTAAATGCTGAAGCAATGAAGTGAAATTATAAAATGTAGAATTTGATTACCGGAAAATAGTTTTGTCCCTCCCATGTGGTTTTATTTGGATTTATTGATTAGGTCCATTACCACTGGCTTCAGAATTCTCTGAAGTTGGAGCTGTAGTATTTTCAGAAACTTATGAGAGCAGTTTGTATATTTTTCATTCATGGTCCATTACTGTGAAAAAAACTCAACTGGGATGCAATCAGCACTCAAGCAGACAGAACACACAGTTCCAGCTGATCCTTTCACATGCTATGCATCATTAAACATGAAACTGAATGCAAAAATCCTTCTTTTACTCAGTTGACAGTTTATTAGGTATACCAAACTAATTCAGTCTAATAATCTGCGTTAAGTCTTTGAGATTTTTTCTAGGTTTACCTCAAAAACTACTGAGAAGACAAACATACATTCACACAAACACTGATCAAAAACAAATCTACATAAACAGCAGATGGTCTCACACACAAGACAGGCACAACCAGCAACATGTACAATAAATAAACTCAAGGAGGTAAATTCAAAAGTTTCTCTCAACTTTTCTGCTTTAATGCTTATTATGTGAATATACACAACTATATTAGCACTGTTTAAACCTGTTCATTTCTGGAAAGAACAAATTTTATTCCATCCATCCATTATCTATACCTGCATATTCCTAACCAGGGTCACAGGGATCTGCTGGAGTCTATCCCAGCTCTCTTTAGGTGAAATCCATCACAGGGCCAGCAAATTTTATTTTTTCCTAGAATTAGGTGGGGCTGTTATATGGGGTTGTTCAGATTAATGCCAATGCAAGTTAAAGATATTACCTGCTGTGTCCAGTACACAGCCAACAGGGGCTATTGAGATTTCACACTAGGAACAGTTTGAAGACTATTAGAACCCAAAGCTGTCAGAAAACCGTTTAACCCCAGTTAAAGAGATAATCAGTAAAATATGGCCTTTTAGTAACATCTAGTGGCAGTCATAGAAAACTGCACCAATATGTAATTATGTCTCATGCTCCCATTCTACACCATGTGATTTGACTTTCAAATTTCAAGCTTAGCGCTCTAACTGATGCAGCTCTTTCTAGATATGTCCTCACATAAAAATGAAACCCACAGATTGTCTGTGCAGACATTTTCTTACCTCCAAGATATATGTCAGAATTGTAGCAGCCATCTCATCTCAGTTCATGGAGCAATGTGGGAATCAGAGCCTCTGCCGAGTGTGAATGTGTGTTATCACTGTTCTTTGGGATAGTTTGTGTGCTACATTTTAATAGCAAATGTCTCTATATCCTCCTGAGACCCAAGGAAAATAAGTGTATTCCAATTTCTTGTTTTTTGCAATTTACTACCTATTTTTGGTTTAAAAAACATGTTACAATTTAGACTTTTTAAAATTTATTTTTATTTTTAATTTTATAACATGTCCACTGTAGTGGACCATAGGACCGTTTGGATGTGAACAAACTGTCCACTACAAGGGACACAAGTCAGTGGGCTGGGTCTCAGGAGGCTATCTGTGTAACAAATGTTTCATCATTAATATTGTAGGTTCAGTTCATTATAGAGCATTCCCTGTAATTCAGCTGAGCTTAGTGGACTTTTAGAAAGCCCAAAATCTCAGTAATAATTAAGGTAACACAGGAATAATTGGCACTGTTCAGAAACACATAAGAACCTCAACTGATTCACAGTTTCATATTATTTTTACAATCACTATTGTCCATTTCAAAGTGGCTAAGTGTAGTTAAGTGCATGCATTTTAAAAGCGAGTTGAGAGGCAGTTAGTTAAAAGTTAATAAATTAGTTAGTTAAAATTAATAAATTTCTACTTCTTCTTGCTTAAATCCTTAAATCCCCTGTGGTTCAGTTAGGCAAAGGTCAGTCATCATTATCCTCTGACATGGATCAAACTAAGTGCCATCCCATTCTTTTCCCATGACTATTTCTTGCTTTGTCTTCTGCCGATAGTCCTGGCTCAGATACATAGAATATATACAGGGGGTGCAGGGAATTTACCCTTCGTTTCTTTTTATATTGACATCACATTCCTTTAAATTATTATTATTCATTATTGTTCTATTTATGCCATATTTGATTCATCCTGGGGAAACAATTTGATATGTACTGTACCAAGACAATACTAGATATTATAAGTAATATGTGCTATTTCAATGGCACATAAAGGTTTTCACACAAAACCCATTATTTAAATTAAATGTCCTAAATTCATCAAACTGTCATGTTACCTTCTAAAGATTATCAGTCAGCTCAAAATCATTAAATGTGATTTAATACTGCATATACATCTGTAATTTATATACAATTAAAAACAATTCAAAGTGGTTCCTTCCAAAATGAATATAGATTCATTATTCTGTGTTATGCACCTAAAAATGTTGTGTTTTTCACTAAACTCAAATGTTTTCTTGTTTTTGTTTTTTTTTTTTTGTTTTTTTTTTTTATTGAAACCTTATAATTCTCCCACAGCCATCAAATAGAGGCTCTAAACCTCTGGAGCAAACAGTATGATGAGCAGAAAATCTATCTTTATTTCATTTTTATAAATTCTCAGAACAAGCATGGATAAACATGGAAATGTCTACAGTGGAAAATCCAAAGAAAAGCTTAACACCTGACTAATACTCAAACAGAAATTTAGACTAATGTGCATTGTCCCAGTAAATTACATCTTTTAAAGTAAACACACTTTTATTCCGAGGACATAGAGGATATTACAAAGGGAAAGGTGTGCTCCAAAAGTGCAGTGCACATTATTGTTGTCTTTAGGAATGACAAACTGCAGTAAGCAGACTATTAGGGTTGGGGTTAATGTTTTTTTCCCCGAGTCATGTGCAGCTATTTGCACCCCTGTGTCTTCTTCATGCCTCAAATCTATTTATAAGCTTTAAGTTTAAAATGTTTCTGGGCCCACAGAGTTTACTCTGAATTACTGTGGTAGTGTGTGAGGTAATACAATGTAAATGACAGAGAATATGTTTGGCTTTTCATGTCCCTTGAATTTGTCTTGTAAAGTTGGACCCATGTCAAGTATTCCAGCTCTCATGTAAATGTAATACAAATGGAAAAAGAGATAAACAACTGAGATGTCGATGTTTTTACTTAGTAGAAAGTTTGTTTTTTTAGACAGTGGCTGACTGAGGGTGTGGGCAGTAACATGTTTGTGAAAGCTCCTCCACCCAAGCAAATGAGTTAGGTGCAGAGATGGTGACAATTTCAACATGTCCTCAGAGTGTTGCATAAGTAGATTACACTCTATCAACAGTCAGTGTCTGCTACATGAGTGTGTTAAGACTGTCTACAGTGATAGAAACCAGCAGATACGTAAAAGCTTTCAAACATGTGCTGTATGATTGTCACACTTTCTATCCACAGCTGCATTGGCTATATCATAAATGTGCTAACATAACATGAACTTTTATATTGTGCAGTTTTAAAAACTATATAAACCTATTGTGAGAGAAGCAGTTACTTAGTACATCAGCTATATCCAGATGTAGTTTAAGGTAACTGAAAACATTTGACTTTTACTACTTGGACAGTGAAAATAGCAAGTTAGTACAACAAGACAAGATATAGACATTAATGTGTTAACTCAAAAGATGTGGATGTGTCTGTTTTCTGGCTTTCTTCTTCCTGTTTTCTATTTCCTTCATCTTGGTTAATCATCATCCTTATTTCTGTAATTTGTCTTGTCCATGTCCTCGGTGACTGAATCTGCATCTTTCTGCTGAAACAATTTATAATCACTTTTAGTGCTACTGAGTTTGATATGCAGTCTTTTACAAATCAGATGCTTCAAACTTCCTATTTCACATTCACATAATTTCAACAGGTATATATGAAAGTCTGTTTAAAACTGAATTACATGAAAAAGTGATAGGACTTGTAGTAGGATGGACTGAGACAATATGTTGTATTTCCAGGGACTTACCTCAGACGTGTCTTTTTTAATAGAGCATGTCAGCCATTTTATGTACTCCTCTCGCACCTGGAACATACAACAATTCACATCTATACACAGCATAAGAGATACAAACCAGAATATTACACTAAAAATAATGTCATGTTGTCTCATAGCACGCCTTAAAATATCTACAGCCATGTCAATGTATCTCATCTGTTTAAACATCATTTTACAGCAGTATTTAGTTCATACTTTATTTAGAATATTAGAACTGTATTTGCCAAGTGTTACTCAATGAAATGCTGTGTGAAGTCATGATAAGGAAAAGAAGATAAATACCTCTTTATTGAGCAGACAGTGAACAATATAGAGGAAGGTGCCCTGCTGGGAGTTGAGGAAAATAAAAAGGACTTGGAAGAAAAGGTTCGACTGGTACAGGCCTAGAATCCACGTACAACCCAGTATGACAAATTGGGCCAGGATCTTGAACACAATCAATCTGAAAATAATGAGAATTTATATATTTTTTGAAAATCTTATCTCAAGAATGTTTAACTCTTTCAACATAAATGGCTACAGTATTTTCAGAGTAAATTTAAAGTTGACAAACTCTCTCTTTCTCTCTCTCTCTGAATTGTCACTTTTCAGCTTTCCCATAAACAGCCAGTTCTGCTAAACAAGTCAAACTGTTCAACACAGACACATTTCATACCTGGTGTCTTTGGACTGAGAAACATCACTTTTCATGTTGGCCAAGGTGGGTTTCAGACTCCACAGCGTAGCACAAAAAATGATCAAATTAAGCTTAAAGAAAAAGACATTGAGACACTGAGTTTGGTCACACTGCACAAAATGGAAAGAACAACACAAAAGACTCATAATTCTCTGTAGCATGGTTAGTAAAGAGAGATATTTAGATTCAATGTGTGGCACAATAATGAATGTGTCTTTATAATAATGTCTTTTACATCAGTGGCCCACTGAAATGCACCGTAAGGGAACAATTGATGCAACATCACATGTGAACATGCCATAATTTGCAAGGGAAAAAGTAGTTTGCTCAGTAGTAAATATTGTGTAAATAACCAACCTAAACTTTCTCAATTCATTTGCATAACTTTGTGTCAAGCTGCACTTTTTTATTTGTATCTGAAATGTTGAAAGCAGGTGCCATACAAAAGATAAATCACCAATATTTATTGTTATAATAAAGTCTACACTTCCTGCTCAACTAGTGTATAAATTTCCATTGACAAATTAGGCCGTATCCTCATTTGCATTAAGACTTTTCCCATTAACTGGTTAGTTATGCATCATTTATTATCTCACAATGACTTGAGAGCAGAATCACCTGCTCCTCACAGCAAAATGAGGAGCTCTTTGATTTGCACCACTTTCAGTTGGGCATCATCATTAACAGACTATGGAATTAAGATAATTTCAAAAGAGACATCTTGTGTCATCTTTAACATGTCTAACAAAAAAAGGTTTAAATTTCATTTTAAAATGAAATTTTAAAGTGCATGTTGATTTGGTTAAAATTTGGGTCTGACAAGGGTGAGTTGATTGCATTTTAAATGGATGAGATGCAATTGCTCATATGTATTATACTCACAGCAATAACAAAAATCACAGGACCTGTTAAAGCCCAGTTGAAATTTCGCCTTCTAGAGAGCCAGCACCTGAAACAGAATCAAATAATCTTTCAGCCTAGCTGTAATCATATACAGGAGAATATGAATGAGAGCATATATTAGTTTGTCCTACTCACGCCTGCGACTCGGTAGCACCGTATCCATCAGAATACACCAGTGCAGAAATGCCTACAATCACAAATGGAACGCCATAGCCAACCAAGTAGAGAACTAGCTTGGGGAGGCCATCTCTCCTGATGACCTGCACCTTGGAGAGCCTTCGTACCAACAGGTACAGCTGCAGTGCCTCCAGCAGCATCCACACAAAACTTGCAACAACTAAGAAGTGGAGAAGCCCAGCCATGACTTTGCATGCCAGCTGTAGAAAGACAAAAAGCCAAGTCAGTAAATGAACTGATTCATGCACAACCATAAACAACTTCAGCAGAGAATTCTCCCTGCATGTGTGATTACCCACAATAATGAATAAAATAAATAAATAAATACAAAACTTTCCATCTGGGTCTTACTGTACCTTTTGGCCTACATATTTGTCATTCCACAACAGCAGTAGTTGAGACAAGGCGAGGTTGATACAAAGATGAAGACGGGCTGTGTTGTTAATTTTGGGGTTCCAGCTACACAGGAGGAAGGTGAGGATGGCCAGTGCAAAAAAGAATAGCCCAACAATCACACATATTCGGTTCAACCACTCTAAGAAATTATCCTGAGGTGGAGGCTAAAAGGCAAAACATACACAGACACAAAGATTCAGATTCACATAGTTTAATATAATGATGTGTAAATCTAATGAAAACTAATTTAAAATATGTTTAATGCAGTGTGTGTGTGTGTGTGCATATAGAAATCTAATATACCTCCCCAATCTGCATGATGAGCGCAAAGGTAGAGAGGTGAGAACAGCTGCACACTGTGTAGTTTTCATCAGAGTATGCAATCCAACAACCCTCTACTGACCAATGCATGTTGTTTTTGGCTTGTCCTGCCCCAGTCACTGCTGCTGGATCAGTGTTCTTGTTTTTGTTTTCCCAGTACACACAGGTCACCATTCCAAATTCAGGTAATTTCTGGGAGACCAGTAAGAAAACACGGATCAAATAAATTTAAAGTTCGCTTCCTTTTGGATGGATGGAAAACTATACAATCAGTAGTTTGGTTGATGCTGCACCGCTTTATGTTGGATGGTAAAGTTGACAGGCTCAGTTAGGTTGATGTTTTCCATTGATGGTAATACTGCAGTCAGCACATCCGAATACATCTCCGTCTTGTTCTCTGTTTTAAAGTATTGATGACTAAGAAGACTCTCCATCCCACTCAGTGTCATAAAGGCAGCTGTTGCAGAACCTGGGACCGTCCCCATTACAGAAGAAAACAACAAACGAAAAAAATCAACATGAAAAAATCGACTTTGTTAATGCAGTAGCAAACTGTACAGGATGGACTGAATACAGTAGCAGTCATCATTTTCTTTCTGATCTATTCTTTCTCACCATTGTTTTCGCTGGCTAGAGCGTGCAAGTTGATTTCCATGGTATTTGCTTTGGCAGAAAGTGGGATACTGTTTTTGTTTGTGCTGTCTGGACCAATGGACACTAGGTTCAAATCTTGCACATGCATAGGAAATAAAACATGGTTACTTGGTAAGCACTAAGGATTCAAATATAGCACCTTGCATTACAAAGGAACTTTTTTTACCCACTGTTGAAGAGTGGACTTGTTTTGTGGTTTCGTTCAGAACTGGTAAGTACATTGCCGTAACTATACGACTTGAGAGTCCCAGGATGACACTGCCGGTCTCCCCATCGCCTTCACTACCCACCGTGGCTGAGTCCACCTTAGGTCCAACACCAGACACTTGCTACAAGAATTTCAGTTATTATAGTGAATATGGAAACAAACTAACAGACTAAAATTAAAAATTACACGAGTTGAAAATATAATATAAAGTACCATAGATGCAGCAAAAAAGTTTGCCACTGTCTGCAAAGATATCAAGAAAAGAGAGAGATGCATTAGACAGTGTAACTGCAGTGCCCTCATCACATCAAAATACAATACATTTTTAAAAGTCAGGAACTGTGTCTATGCTTAAAACACACCACACAATCATTTTCTCTGTAGTTGGTAATTTGAAGTTCAAATTAAAATCTAAATTTAAATTGCCAGTAAGCAAAAGCATAATAAACTTCAAGATTTCAAAATAAAGATGATTTCTACATACCGCTTCTGGTAAGACAATATCTTTGTTGTTCTTAAGTGCTAGATCCATATTGTCAAGGAAGGCTCTTTCTTTTGTCTGACCCTGCAAAATGTGTTGAGTAATGTTAGTTGCAATATATGCTGATTAATTGACATCTTTGCAGCTTAGCTTTGTATTTTGCATTAAACTAAATTTATTTCTATCAAGATCCTGCAGCTTTATTTGAGCAGAATTAGGATATTTGTTTGAACAGGATTATGCATTACATGGTTAGCAAAATTAGTCGCTTAAAAAGTAATATGTTCAGTGATCTTACCTCTTTGAGTACTATTTGGCCAAGAATATCATCCAGATCTGTCAGTAATTTAAAGATACTGTACATGAATATCTTTGCATTTTCATAAATATTAGTTATCATTTGATTTGACTTTGCTCACTTTGACAGAATGAGACTCCCAGCGTCCACGTGACTCCGGTTGAAGGGTAGAATCCATCAGGACAAGAACAATACACACTGCCTGGTACATTTGTACACACAGTTTGTTTACCACATATCCCAGGTATCTCAATGCATTCATCGATATCTGTAGAAAGCAGACCAGACATAAGGCTATAGATATATATAGGTGTATACATATATATATATATATATATATATACGCATACAGTGCATGTCTCACATATACCAAACAGGAGCACTCACCTATGCATGGGTTATCAGCACTGGCTATTACAGCTGGGTTGGCTACACGATAACCAGTGTGGCAGGTGCAGATATAAGATCCAATTGAATTTGTGCAGTTGCTTCTATCTCCACAGATGGTCGCATTTTTGACACACTCATCAATATCTGTAAAAGTGCATTAATTTAGTGATACAATGCACATACATTATTTGGACGCTAATGCTAAAGTATATTTGAAGTTACTTGCATATGATGCATGTGATACTACCTATCACAGTACAACGTTTATTCCCGCTTCCTGTATCTGGCTGATGCTAACACTACTTTTGGAAAATGTATTCCACTAGAATGTACTAGTACAAGGTAACTTTTAACTTTTAACAATTTATAACAACTTAATTTACTGATAATTAAATTATTGTCTACTAGGATATATGTAGACATCACCTTCATCTTCTAGGTTTTTACAATATAATCTTTGTTTATCTATTTGGGTTTAGCCATACCTTTCAGTAAGATACCTTTTTAAATGCTTTTTAGTAATGAATGCTCATTTAGTACAAATCAGCCATGTGCAGACTTTCATAGAGAAAAACATGAGATTTAGTAACCTAATAACTAATAGTCTGAGTTTTAGATCTTACATAATAGTCTCCTTGTATAGTAGAGACCTGAGCTCCTTACACCAGGAAATACTATGGAATAGCATTTGTAGTAAAAACAACCCCAATTCCAAAAGTTAGGACTCTGTGTAAAATATACATAAAAACAGAATGCAATGATTTGCAAATTTTATAAACCGATATTTTATTCATAATAGAGCATAGAAAGCATATCAAATGTTTAAAATGAGAAAATGTACCATTTAACAAAAAAAAATTTTGCACCATTCTGTTTCTATGCAGATCTTAGACAGCAACCCTAAATGGCTAAAAGTAATCTAGGTACAGAAATGTTTCAGCTCTTGGGTTTGCTACAGTGGTGTCTTTAAATACCAATACAGATGTTGGTCTGGCTGGGTTGTGCATATGGTCGAGTGGGTGTATATCCAACTTTGCAAACACAAACATATGTCCCAGGTGTGTTGATGCAGATAGAATCAGGACCACAGACAGTTGAGTTGAAACATTCATCGATATCTGCAATAGAAACAGCGAGCGTAAGTGATGATCTAATTTGTATGTGTTTCACTTCATGTTTGGACTAGACTTAAAGGACACAATGGAAATTGTGCATTTCCATGATTTGATGACTTCTGCGAGGGAAGAGGGGGTGTCAAGGGTGACCATTTGTGGGATATAAAAATATCCCACAAATGGGGGCCCAGCAATTACAAAACCAGTGGTCTAAGTAAAGATAAATGTTCCTGCTCAGGGGTAGTTTTTTCTTTAGCTGAATGTCAAGGATTATGCTAGTGTTATATATCCAACTATTTTAAAATTCACAACAGTAAACACATTGTTTCTCTTCCAGTTTATGGGTGAAAATATTCAAAATAGAGCAACCCCAAAGAGCCAGGGGCTCATTTTGGATTATTCATTTCTCACTGCATGTTACAGTATAGTATAGTATAGTATAGTATAGTATAGTATAGTATAGTATAGTATAGTATAGTATAGTATAGTATAGTATAGTACAGACCTTGACAACGAGGGATTAAAGTAGGCACAAGGAGGAAGCCAGTATGGCACGCACACGTAAAACTTCCTATGCTGTTGTAGCAGGTCCCACCAGCTCCACAGATATTGTCAAGACATTCGTCAATATCTATAGAGAACAAATGACAATTGTGAAATTGTTACTTTGCAACCTGTATAAATGTGAGGCAATGGGAACAAAGATAAAGAGCAAGAGAGAGACTGAGAGTTTTGTACATGGTACCTTGGCATGGGTTTTTCGGTGAAGGTGATAATACTGCATTAGGTACCTTGAACCCATCCAAACAGGCACAGAGATATGATCCAAAGGTGTTGCTGCAGTTCGAATAAGGACCACAAATGTCTGAAGTCCTCTGGCACTCATTAATGTCTGAGAAGACATATCACAGGCAGACCACATGAGGCCTTTTGCAGGTTATGCAGTGATAACAAATATGCTACACAATTTCATTTTCTCCACAATGTCCAGCTACTATTTACTAAAAATTAAAGCCAAGCAGCTGCTAATATTTGTATAACTACTAAGTGACTATAATTCACACATATTCTATTAAGATTAAATAAAATGGAATTACCAACACAACCATATGCATCTGGAGTGGGTAAGTAAGTGGGGGGGATTTCAAGCCCAGTAATACAAACACAGCCGCCTTCAGGAGTACACTTAGCCAATGGACCACAAGAGTCTGGCTGACAGTCAGAATGATCTAAACACGGAGACAGAAAAAGTAAAATATGAGAAAGAAATAAGAAATATGATAAAATAAATAAGAATTACAAAAACATTTAATTGTGCATTCGGCCTTATACTATTTAATAACTCTATTATCTGAAAAGTTTAGTGACTATAGACAACTAAAGCAACTTTTACTGTATAATATTTGAGACCAGACACAGAATATTTAAATCATCTGTTCTTTCAGTAAAGTAATGAGCCATTAAATACCATTTAAAAATAAAGCCAAGTCACAGAGATTTAAACCAATATATTTTCATTATTCAGTTCATCTGTGTGGCAAATCAGTCAATTCAGTTATTGCTGACTTTAGCTGTGTGACATTTTTTTCCACTGCAACCATTGCAGCTTTGCAAATGCAATCTCTATTAGCATAGTTTTTTTATACAGCCTTGTAAATTGAAATATAGCTGCAATACACATACTTTTTAGTCATATTCTACATGACTGAAGACTTAGAATCGAAATCATATGGTGTGTGCCAGCACAACTGTTTAATATACAGCCGTTATCAACTCTGTCTCCAATCCACCAAAGTACCACCAGTGTTTAAATGGGTGTAAAATTTCTTTTGTGCTGTATTTCAGCTATTTTGGTGTATTCATGCTGCAAATGACAAACATGTAATACTGATGAATTTGTGGTTACATTATGTTACCATTAAGTGAACATCAACTCTACCAGGAGGATAAGAAGCAAAGAGAAACGGTGGAGAGTTAACAGGTTTTCAATAGACTTTTCAAAACATTCTATAAACAACATATAAAATTAAAATAGGAAATAGACATTTTTTCAAAAATATTCTCACATAGCTATACAAAAATATGAATTCACTTACCTAGGAAAACTAACAACACACAATAATTCATCATGTTACATGTAAAATTTGCACAATACACTTTGAAAAGGTGTGACGCAACTGCAGAAGACAGTGCGATCACTCAATATATCAATAAATGAGTTTAACAATGTATTTGTTTCATTTAAAAGATGTGTGAGAGCTTAAACATGCAATGTTCTCTCAATTAAGTGATCTGCATATAATATGGATGTAATTCACAACTGTTGTACCTTAGTGTTTTAGAGTTTTAGAGAGAACACAATTTTCACAAAAAATCATAAACACCAAAACAAACACGTTTAAAATGAGAAATATTTTGACCCTTAATTATAATAATTAAAACCCAAGCTGTCTTTTTTGGACTGGGAATTGACTCAAGATTGTCAGAGGTGTACAGATCCATTCAAAAATCCAACTTTACAGCACGTTTGTTTACTGTCATTTCTTTTAGTTATAGTGTGATCAGTGCAAAACTCTGTCACTCCAGAAAACATTTGCATATGAAGACATGCTGCTTTTCTATATATATAATCACATTAAATTAAGCTTCATATGTCAAAACAGAATTTAAAGAAAGATGACTGCAACAGTCACTACTCACATGTTGCATATCCTGCATAGGTATGTGGGTTATATACTGGTTGATAGACGTAGAATCCTCCAGGACATACGGCGACATTCATTGTTATAGATAAGCCTCTACATCCATAATAAAAACCATATGCATATGCCTGTGTTGGGGTCTTAGACTCATTGAGGGGATAGGTAAATGGCAGATGAGTAGGGTACCATGTGCCAGCAAAATTACTGGGTACACAGCTGTTAGAAATTCTGTCTCCTCCAATCCCACTGAAGCGCAACCACTTCAATAAAAGGTTGCCATCATCTTTAGGAAAGCCAGGAAACTGAACTGAATAAAAATTTCGGTTGCGCCATGGTTCAGTTACATTGATGTATCCATCACATGAACCTGCATGAAGACAAACAATGAATTACGTACAATAATTATTAAAATCACTAGTTCTTGGTCATTTCAATTATCAATAGAAGGTTTTTGTTTTATCGTGAGTAAACATTGTTAATACCAGGGGGGTAATCACCAGTTACAGGGATGATGAGTAAATCTAAAAAAAAGAAAATGGAAAGTTATGAAAAATACACATCAATATCCTGAAAACATTAATAAATCATTACACTGTTTATATTCTTTATCCTCTCAACTTGTCACTGAAAACTGAACTTCACTTTCAAAATCTTTATTATTAAAATCACTAGTTCTTGGTCATTTCAATCATCAATAGAAGGTTTTTGTTTTATCGTGAGTAAACATTGTTAATACCAGGGGAGTAATCACTAGTTACAGGGATGATGAGTAAACCTAAAAAAAAGAAAATGGAAAGTTATGAAAAATACACATCAATATCCTGAAAACATTAATAAATCATTATACTGTTTATATTCTTTATCCTCTCAACTTGTCACTGAAAACTGAACTTCACTTTCAAAATCTTTATATGTAGGTTTCCAAACTGTATTTCCAAATCAAACATAAACATACTGTACATATCAAATTTTGAAATATATTATCATTAATTTCATGAGGACTAGTCTGATAAACATTCAATTTAAAACCTTGAATTCAATTCAGTCAATTCTATGACATTTGACTTACCCAGGAGAAGTAATAAGGCACAGTGCTTCATTGTGACAGTCCCACATCGAATCTACTGCTCAGTGTTAACCATCCAGAGTCTGCAGTCTACAGTTTGCACAGCACCCAAAAATGTTTTTAAAGCTTAGATGTGCATGCAAAAAAACCAATGCAAATCCACTTCAAGGAAAGAGATTGAGACACAGTCACCAAGGACTTATCAGGACAGCATGATACATTAAAAATGTATGTTTTAATGCTTGTATACCATTTTGTTAATTGCCTTATACAGTGCAATCAGAAACTATTCAGACCCCCTTCACTTTTTTCAGTTTTATTATGTTGCAGTCTGATGCTACAATTGTTCACATTCATTTTTCTCATTAATCTGCACTCAGTACCACATAATGACAAAGTGACAACAGAATTTTAGAAATGTCTAAATTTATTAAAACGAAAAAAACTGAAATATCAAGTAATGTTAAAGATTTTTGTGTATTCTCCAATAGTCATACAGAAAATGACACAGCATAGTTATAGCTAACTTGGCACACAAATACACATATACTTAATGACCTGTCATCTTCAACCACAACAACAATGACAATAAAATATTAAGGTAGGGTAAGGCTGGCATTTCTCTGCTCTGCTTCTGTCTCTCTTTTGTCATTGTCATTCCATCACCATTAGCCTGTCTGTTCTTCCACCTTGTCCAGGTCCTGAGACTGATGGTGCATCTTTTTGAAATACAGTGTACAGAGGGGATGAGGCCATCCATATAAAGTTTAAAAAGATGCTTCACAAAAAGAATGATAACTATAAAAGTTTCACAGTTATGAACGTGATTACAGGTGTTGTTTTATTTTTAAAACTTATCATAGATTTTGCTTCTCAGGGATTGAGGCTTAATGACATGACACAAATGGGTGCATATGTAGCCCCTCCAGCAGCATCCACACGAAGCTTGTAACAATTAAGAAGCCCTGCCATGACAGTGCAGGTCAACTGTGGAAAGAATGACGTCAAAAACGCGGACAGAACAGCTGTACATTGTATAGTTAGTGTGTGCAACCCAATAGTGACTATTCCTGCCCTTTAAATTTTATCCTCCCACTGCACACAGGTCACTAAACCAGGGGCAGATAATGTCTGATGAAATAACTGAGATGACGAGATATGTTGAGAGAAAACAAGTCTTTAAAAAGTTTCTCAACTTTAAAATTAATCTGACAAAATAAAAGCATGTAAAGTGGCAATACACATAGTGAATTACCGGTGTAATTCTTATAAAAAAAATATACTTAACAGTTATAAACATGTCATAGTTAAGGTTTAAAATTATGTGCTTCATAGAATCACATGTATCAAGCAGTTATACTTGGCATGGATATAAGTGAAAGTGTTAGGCCAATTTGTCTTTTAAAACTAATATGGTACAGTATTATGTACAGCAACTTACAAATCCCTGAAAATACAAAGGGAGGAAATATATCTATGTCTTGTGTGACCAAATACAGCCTTCAGGTATTGATATCCCAAAGAGTGCCATACTCTAAATAATCGTGCCAAAATAGTCTTGTTTTTAAATAGCTAGGAACGAAAATTTGTTGCCTTCGTTTCCTGTCGACGATATAAACTAACGGAACAAGTACGGTAAGAGTGCGGGCACCGGTAAATCAGCGAGGATGTATTTTGTTTAAAATCTTGGCGTCGAGAATTAATATATTGTCTGTTCCGTTTGCGTTTGTGTGTCACGTTAGTAAACACAAAGCCAATGTGAGTTTGAAGGTGAATCATCGTAGTAACGCTTAGCAATACAGGCTGCAGCTAAAATGGCTAAATGTAGAGCTGCTGTTTATATTAGCATCAGGAGCTAACGGCAACTGTTCAAGTCTTTTAAGTGACAAGCACAGGGAGATTCAAGTTTCATCTTGTTTGTATTAGTGTTGTTTTAGTTATTTAACCCAGTGAAGTCGCTAATCTCTGATAACATAAAGTTAATGTACTGCTAAAATGATTTGTGACTGTTTAAATGACTTGCCTGTAATTGTCAATTAATCGGGTTGATCCTATTAACGCAACATGTCTTTACAGTGGTACACCCACCTGGTGTGACACAGCTGTTGATTTGGAGAGTAAATCAACAAATAGACAACCAACCATGACGTCGCTGGTACGTTTTTACTTTGTTCCCAACAAAATCTTGTTTTTTCACTTATTATGTAGACAGGATTACTTAATTTTTTAAATTATCAGTCCACCCTGTCAACCCTCTGTCAACCCTGTAGTGTTATGAAAGCTCTAGTCTGTTTGTTCTTGTGTGTCCTTTAAATGCCATCACATATGGGTAGAAATGTGCAGAGACATATTCCTCTGAAGGAAATCCTCTGCCTTTTTGTCTTACAGGGAGGTAGCAGTTCCTCAGCCACAGAATACACTGTGCGAGTCCCCAAGTGAGTAACGAGGACCGAGTCTGAATATCCACAAAAAAAGTTTGATAAAGGATGCAGTGATTAAAAAAAACACTTTTAGTAGAACTTCTGGGCCCTACAGCCTTTTTGACTAATCACTCAATGCTTACCTTAATGCATTGTAAGTATGTGGTGTATGTAGGGTGAAGTGTTTATAGTGTAGGTGTTTAACTGCATTCAGTTTTATTCTTGTAACTCCCAATTGATTAAGTTAATTATTTTTTGCATTCTTGTCCCATAGAAACACAAGCAAGAAGTACAACATCATGGCTTTCAATGCAGGAGACAGAGTCAACTGTTCCACTTGGACACAGGTGGGTTTTGGGTCATAACAGTTTGAGCTCTACTTGCATCTTTGTAGTTTAGAGAGTTAAAGAGTGAAATTATAAAATGAAAGAGAAAGAGCAGCCATAGCAATCATCTCCCTTTTTCTTCCCCACCAGGCTCGTATGGAAAGAGACATGAGTGCCCGGCGTATGTATGGGGAGGAAGAAACACCAGATGGTGCAGCTGGTAGTGAGTTTGGCAAAAAGCAGCGTGAGGAAGCACGACGGAAGAAGTATGGTATTGTGACACGTGAGTTTAAAGTGGAAGACCAGCCCTGGATTCTCAAGGTCAATGGCAAGGCTGGCAAGAGGTGAAGAAGCAGGACTTTCTGATGTGATTCACTGTCAATTACACTCTTTCTGCAGTAAAGATATTTGTTAAATTATCGCTATGAACCTAATGGGGTATGTGTAATCTTTGCAATACCACCACTCCCTCCCTCTGTCTGTGTTTGTGTCAGGTTCAAAGGTCTAAAGAAGGGTGGTGTTACAGAAAATGCATCCTACTACATTTTTACACAGTGTCCTGATGGAGCTTTTGAGGCTTTCCCTGTCCATGGCTGGTACAACTTTACACCGCTGGCCAAGCACAGAACTCTCACTGCTGAGGAGGCTGAGGAGGAGTGGGGCAGGTGAGTGAGGCGAGGAAGGAGGAGGAATCTTACTTAGTTTACTCCTTTGGTTCAGGTGTGTCAGAAAGTAACTATCTGCTATTCTTTGTCTTTTTGCAGGAGGAACAAGGTGGTGAATCACTTCAGTATTATGCTTCAGAGACGTCTCCGGGAGCAGGAGCGTGGTGAGGATGAGGAAGATGAGACAGAGAAATCAGGAAAGAAGAAAAAGAAGGGGGGTGGCAGAGGGAGTGACCTGCGCATTCATGACCTGGATGATGATCTGGAAATGAGCAGTGATGACAGTGACAGCAGTATGGGTGAAGGTAAGGATAAAGAAGCAGTTTAGCACTTAAGATAGTTATTAAAACAGAATCATGTAAAGCATTCTAGTATCTTTTATACTACCATATGTCTGTGTTTTCCTTGTGCGCTTTCTTCATGTGGTTTTCTTTTTTTCCACCTCTTGGTCTGTCTTCATTGGACAGATGGCGAGAGTAAGACAAAGGTGAAGAAAGACACAGCTAAAGGAAAAGCAAAGAAGAAGAAGAAAAAGAGCAACGAGAGCGAGGCCTTGGAAGACAGTGATGACGGCGACTATGAGGGTATAGAAGTGGATTACATGTCAGATGAGAGCAGGTCAGATCCATTGTGTTGGGGCAGAAAATGGCTTCATGGACACTGTATGTATGTGTTCATATGTACTGGTTGTTTTTTTTATTTTTTGCTAAGGTTTTATTTTTTTTCCCCAAATGCAGCTCAGAGGAAGAGCCAGAAAAGGGAAAGCCCAGTAAAGGAGAAGACCTCCCTAAAGGTCAGACCACCCAGAGTTAAACATTAAAGATGGATTATTTTATTACATGTAGAAAAAAAGAATTATATCAAATGGATGACTGTATGTGCCTATATAATGTACTGTATATAGTAAGACTAAAATCATAACTCCTGTAGGGATTTCTTACTTTATGAATATGAGAATCAGCGTTTGAATGGTCACAAGCCAGAGTTGGTGTTTGACTTAACTTTTTGGTATTTGGGTTTATTTTTATTTTTCAAACTGCTTGTTGTCCTTATAGGGATTGATGAGGCATCTGAAAGTGAGGAAGAGAGTGAAGAGGAGAGACAGAATGAAGAAGAAACGAAAGAGGAAGAAGAAGAGGAGGAAGGAAAGAAAACCCCAGTCCAAATGGAAAAGAAGAAGAAGAAAGGTATAGTCCTCATGGACAACATAAAGAGCTCTTAATAAACATGACTAGTGTTATATAATACAACTTTCTGCATAATGTAAATGGTACTGATTTGTGTCACAGACAGCAGCGGAGAATCAGACAGCTCAGATGACAGTGACATCGAGGGAGAGACAGCCTCTGCTTTGTTCATGGTGATTAGTGTGTGTGGCTGAATAAATGTGTATTCGTTTATTTTTTAGGTTATTCTTGCTTAAAATGTTCATTAGTACAAGTATAGTTTTGTGTCATCAGTTTCCAGTGGAGTATTAACATAATGATAAGCCATTGCATGGCTTTATGACAACTCTAGTAAAATGTTGAGTCTAGTAGAATGTTCAGTCACTGCAGTAGATTTTGTACACCAGTAGCGCTTTGACTCTTGAGTTTTAGCTGCTAATTTATTTTGGTGCTGAGTGAGTGAATGGATCTGCATGTACATCTTTCTAGTGTATTTCTTTCTGATTGAATTGTGTCTGTCTCTGCCCTTCTTCCAGAAGAAGCGCACACCTCCTAAACGTGGAGGTGGACGTGGTTCAGCAGGCAGCTCCAGGACAGGCAGTCGTCCTGGGACACCATCCATAGACTCTGCCTCCACTTCCAACACTCTCCGTGCTGCTGCCAGCAAACTGGAGCAAGGTGTCTGCTTACACACTAACACAAACACGCCTAGCAATGTAAAAGTAGACCTAAACCATATGTGATGGATGTTTTAATGAATGTAAAGAACTAAGGGGCCATCAGATGTGAAAGTTGTGATCCTTTCTGTTATTGCATCCCAACTAAATCTCCCTTCTCCACAGGTAAAAGACAGACTCAGGGTCCTGGCACCGACTCACCAGCTGCCAAAAGGCTGAAGATGGAGCCCAGCAGTCAAAGTCCTGTTCCCTCTGGAAAGAGCACACCTCAGCCTCCATCAGGGAAATCCACCCCTAGCTCTAGGTACTTTAATAGCCTTCCTTTATTGAAAATATTTTTTTTTATCCTATGAAAGTGCTGTAGAACTACTACATAAATAAATCACAATTCACAAAACTGACAACAAAATACAGATTGAACTCTACAAGGAAACACTTCATAGTGTTTGTGAACAAGGTAAATCTTGGTGTTAATCTGTCCCACAGTGATGTGCAGCTGACAGAGGAAGCAGTCCGGCGGTACCTGATTCGTAAACCAATGACTACAAAAGACCTGCTGAAGAAGTTCCAGACCAAGCGCACAGGTTTGAGCAGTGAGCAGACTGTCAACGTGCTGGCACAGATCCTCAAGCGTCTTAATCCAGAGCGTAAAAATATTAATGAAAAAATGCACTTCTACCTCACTGAATAATCAAGGGAAGCATGTAGGTGGTGAGGATAAAGGAGACAGAAGGACTGAAACTGAAACTGGTGGTAATAGTCAAAAAGTATTTTGCTATGTATCTTCAATTTGTTTTCATAGTTCAAAATGTCCCATTCAGTAACAAACTTTGTTGATGTCGGGGGAAAAACATCTCAGCTGCTGATTTATATGTGTAAACAATTCAACTCACAACTTGATAAATGGCAAAAAGGCATTAACTTGTTTTTCTTAGGTTGAGGCTTTTCTAATAAAATTTCAACTCTGCTGGACAAGGATTTTTTCTTTGTACTCTATCCCTCTTCGTTTTGATTATATAAAAATCTTGTCTTGGTTTATTTTGATCACATGATACAGGGTGCTCTAGAGATGTAATAAACTTTTTATTTTCTAGAACACTACTTCCACTTCTGTATAGATGATTTTAACTTGGATGGCTGGTGTTCAGGTGACAGCAATTTGTTTGTGCATTGTCTTGTCAAGCAGAGATGCTGTGAGTATATTCAGGATGATAAGTCACTTGTTTCTGTTAAAAATCAGTGTATAGTCCTTTATATCTGAGGCTCTCATTTTAAACACTGAAATAATCACCAGTGTCCTAAGATTTGGCAGCATCTAGTGGTGGGATTGCAGAATGTGACTTTCTGAGCACATATCACTTGTTAGGAACACCAGACGTGAAGCCCTGCTGCCGAACGGGGCCTTTTTGAAGTGATATAAAAATAGTCTGTCTTCCAGGTCCAATGTCATTGCCAGTTAAATGACCCTATTAGCACTGTGGCACCAGTTTTGCATCCTATTAAGGTACAGCTTACACTGCTTTTTTATCATAGTTCTTTTTGGCTGTCGACCTTAGTAAACTGATTAGCCACTTGGACTTGCATTTTCACTTTTTCACATTGGCATTGGTATTAATAGGATGTCCCGGTCCCATAGTGGTGGGGAGGAACCAGAGAACCAAAGAGCAATGTGGTACAGTCCATGTTGGGCACAGGTGATCACAGGCCAACTAATGGCCGAAGCATCGGACTTGACTGCGTATTGAGAATAATGACTGTGATGATATTCACATAAGCAACATGGCAGACTGATATAGCACCACTGTCTGGCAAGCTAGCAATTAATGCTTCCTGTGTCTAAAGGTTGTGAAATTTGGAACACTCTCATTAGCTGTGTACGTTTGATGGGCATCCCATTTTGAGAGTGCAACATTAGATGGGCACATGTCAGAGCTTGTGGCAACGGAGGTGCTCAGGCCAGTCTTTGCTGCTGGTGGCTCTATTTTTAGATATTAACACTTCACAACACTCAAGGAAGGTGATGCCTCTGACAGAACTGTGGTCAGAAAGTTTTTATAAAGTCTTTTATCTTATTCATTATAATCCATCAAAATCATATGATTTATGCCACACTACATGCTAAACTCACATTCAGGTTTACTTTTACTATGTGAAGTGCACTCGGTGTTTCATAAACAGTCCAGAGTACAGTAGAAGAGGAACGCCTAAGGGATGATAATGCATAAAAAACTCAAAGAACCCTCCCTGCTTTGTTAAACTAACGTATTTATACATATTTTATTTTACACATTTAAAGCACATTTATTTTACACATTTTTAGCAGTGAAGTGAGACCTGATATTTGTTGTGATGGGCTGTATAGAGATCTGCTATTCATTTATAGTATCTTCTGATCACATAAACGTCGTGGGTCTTAGCCCGGAAGGTTCCGGCAGATGACAGAGATACGCCGCTGCCGGAGCACTCTCTGTCCATTGAACACAGACTCCTCATCCTTCAGGATCTCATGAGTGAAGCTGTATCTGGCCTGGTCCCTGTACAGATGTGAAGAGAACAGAAACACATTACTGCACTGTTCAAAGTTAAATGCTGCTATGCGTCCTGCAGAGTACTTCACAACTACAGCACAGTCCATGAGGAAATATGTGCCAGTAGCATGTACTACAACAGTCTGTAGTAACAATGAAATCAAACAGTTCATGTTAAAACAAGTTTCCAATAGTATTAAACCATGTACAGATTATAATAACCTCAGTATGTAGAGGGAGCGTCGGGGCAGCAGGAGGTCCAGCCACTCCTTGTTGGAGTCCTCCTTCACCAAGCGCATGACACTGTCTGACAGAAGACACAACCCAGCAATAGTACTGCCACAAAACTGCAAAATTCAAAAAGCACAACATGTCAGAGCACATCCCACACAAAAGGTTTAACTATCTTCAAACCGAACACTTGGGTTTGTTTAACCATCTGTCCCTCCACTGCACATGAAGAGGGACTAAAGGAGACACCTGCCTTGACACTGTCGATGTGAGCCTTGATGTAACCAGTCTTGTCCAGGTCTAGAATGTGCACAGGCCCCAGGAGTGGACTTCCGTCAGGAAACGCTACCGACCGGACACGGTTCAAGACCTCCTCACACGCTGCTCCCCACGTCACGCGCTCTGTCTCCCGGTAGCCGTGAATAGCCTGCACGTGGGGGAGTGACCAAAGCACAAATAAAGTCAGCGGCACTTCCACATAAAGAGCTTTATGTTTGTCAACTTTCCAATCAGGTTTGAGAAACATTCCTAAACCTAACAGTGTGCGACACCACACGCACCTTTTCCGAACAAACATGCGACAGTGCGTGTAGCTCAGTTAGACTCACATGGTCCCAGTGATCGTATTCGTAGCGTTTCTTCTTCAGACCGGGCTCCAGCTCCCGAAGGAAAGCCTCTTCCTCCTGCTCGGTAATGAAGGCTGCCCTCACCTCCACCTGCCCACCCAGGCTCTGCACCAGCTCCCTGCTGGAGCCAACGATTAGAGTTCGATCCCGCAGAGGTGACGGGCCTCCGCGGGCACAGGAGCTCACCCAGCGCCTGCTGCAAACAGCTGCTTTCTGGATTTGTTTTAATACAACGACAAACACTTTCATCCTCCAGGCTGAAGTGTTGTCAGACAAGGACCCTAGTGTGAGACGCCATGTTTGAACGCGCAGTGCATCCTGGGAGCCGTAGTCATTATGCATGGTATGTAGAAGATGTCTCCGTGAGAAGGGTAAAATAAATCCACTTTTTATTTCCATTACGTTTTTAATCTATTGCATGACATGGTTTGGTGTTCGGTTGGTGTTTGGTTTTAATCACCGTCTTAGTGTCCAGAGTTTCCCCGGTGTGTGTAGGTGTGTATTATCTTTTTGTGCAGGTTTGCAGATGTGTTTGCAATGGTCAGACACACAAATGCCCTGCTGCTCTAATATCTGTGAGGTAGGAAAACTGGCAACAAGGAGCAAATGCAGATGTTACAGTTCTTCACTGTGACCACTAGAGGGCAGTAAACTCCCATGACTGTAAATAAGTTGTACACATTACCTGCGTAAACATCTGGTTCAATTGGAGAGAGGATGTAGTGTTTTAATTTATTTAACACATTTAAGTGGGGAAATCATACATATCTCATTGCAACGTGCGTGGCAGGAGTTGTTCAATATAAAATGTATATTATACAGGACAAAGCAACAGATTTTAAGATTTTTCACTTTATTATTAATTTATTAAAAACTTCAAAATTTGTAATTCTATTAAGTGACAAGCTTCTTCATAATCAGAAGAGATAAAAACGCATACAGAAATAAGTTGCTGTGGAAGTTAGATCAGGTATGAAAAGGCAACTGTCAAAGATTTGGCATGTTCAGGCCCAGCGGTCTTATCCTACTTATAACAAGGTTCATGATTCTAGGTGTTTAAAAACGCATTGTGGTTATTTCAACAAACGTACAACGTACAAACATACAAAACTTATGTGCATGTATGTTTGTGCTTTGGACTGTGGTCTCTCCACCATATTTACAGACACATAGGCAGAGTGCTTTAGTATGAGCCTTTTTCATGTATCATGCTTTCAGACACATCCACTATAGATACAAGGATTATTAGTTCTCCTTCTGTGAGCCTGCTGCTGGTCTCGGTCAGTGAGCATTCACAATGAAACACACACACTCCCGCTTCTCCAACGCACCCACACATATGACTGATGTAATGGCCATTTTATTGTTAGATATCATGCTGCTGCCCCCAGCATTATGTTCACCCAGCCATGATGAATGTTTTGGGTTCATATTCTAATTTCCAGTTGGTGCACTCATTTACAGCTTCTACAATTCATTGTATTATAGCTTAGCTTATCCTGGAGGCATTATTATACATTCTGTTGAATCATGCAATTAAACTAAAAATCATCAGAAAAGTACTTTGCACTGTTTGGAAGATACATGTGTGAAACCTGTCTGCTCTTCCTAAGCATCAGAAAGTGAGTGTGTGATACCATGATCCTAAGATTTTTATGCATCACTAAAAATGAATGAAGCATAAAACAGTGTGGTTGTTATTTTAGCACTTTGCCAGGGAGAAGTACAGATATTTTAACACCAGGGTACAGAGCCGCTATTTTGATTTTAATATAAAGGATATTGTGGGTTGGAAGAAATTTAGGTGAAGGTCACACGATCAGTTGGACTTTAGGACACCTCATGGTTTTTGCATGAGGTAAAACAATTATGTCTTCATACCTGCCTCTCGGTCTGTCATGTCAACTAGTCTATCTCATGGGGTTCCACAGTAATCAGCAGTCTAAGCTCAATCACTACAGAATTTCCCTTGCCTACCGTTCACTCGTCTATTCTTCCTCCAGATATGTTTGTCAGATTATTTCCATTGATTGTTGATTTGAAGTATTTGTTAGGTTTGCAATTGAAAAAATCTGTGTCCATATTTGCATGTGCACTCTATTCTTTCGTATAATCCAATTATCCGTTAAAGCCTATGTCAATTTTAGTATAGTATGTTTGCCATAAAACCATCTGTCAGACCTCTTCTTCATCACTTAGGTTGGATGCTGTTTTATTGACAACATCTGACCCAGTTTTCTGCACCTGGACACTTGAATCTTCACGTCTAACTTTTTATTCTGGTTATGCATACATTTATGTTGCAGCAATAGAATAATAAGAAATTGACCCACACTATAATATGTCATTAACTGATATTTGACTCAATCAGCCATTTAGATGTGTGCCCGTGTGGACCAGTCTTACAGTCTTCATCGGGTCTGTGAAGGACCGGGTTCAGCAGGGGCGGAGTGCTCTACTTGCATCCAGCTGCTGAATTATTCAGCCTTATGAATCATTGAGTCACAACACTCCTTTTTAGGCTATCACCTCAAAGCTTCAGCCTCAGCGACCCACAATTTTAACATCTGACAGGGAAAGAAAAACAGAGAACAATCTTATTATTTTCCAACTCTCCGGATGGAATGAATGATTTTGAAACATTCAAAGCTATCAAGACCTTTTTCCTATTTACTTTAACAAAATAAGTGTATCCAGGTCTTGAAAATATTAAGATTATATGGAGGCAGCAAATAATTCTCAGTCCTGTTGCAATAGGTCATTTGATCGCCATCAGCTTTTGCACAAAATTCTCAAAAGTAGCATTACTTTCTCCAGCTGTACTAAATCACTGCCTTAATTTTAAAAGACATGCCTGTGATTGCCACTGCTTCCTCACAGATTTCAGTATCCAAATTGAATGTAAAGCACCACATGAAGGTATTAACACATTATTTCAGTCTATATCCTGCATGTTTTTTTTTTTTAAGCATGATTAGTGTTGTAGGATTTTAGAATTGTAATGTGTTATGGGGAGATTATAACAAAAAATGCACAGTAGAGAGGTAAGACATAGAATATGTGGTGGATTAAAGTCACAGTACCATAGCGGTAGATATTAACAGACAGAATATCTTGTCCCACCTACCTTCTTCTAAAATCCATTATCAACTTAAACCCAGTGTGAACTTTATAGTACCAACGTGTGGTTGATTTGTTACAGTTGTATACTCATGTCTCGTCTCAAATGAGAGGTGGCGTCTCAGTTATTGTGAAATACAGGTCAATCACTCACAAAGTCAATGTATATCATGTGCATTATTTTTCACAGTGCAGTACAATATAAATACATTTGTTTATGTATATCTATCTTGTCTCCGCGGACAGTGATTGTGTTCTTGTGAGGCAGCAATGTTTTATGCATTGATCACTGTGGAGCTGTTACTTCTCAAGGTATTTGTGTGAAGTACCAGGCTTGGACATAAGGCTGCTGCTTCTCAAGGGCTCCAGCTCTGAAAGGGAATAGGTAATTTCACAGATCATCATTGGAAACACACACATTAGTAACCATATACATAGACAACACATAACAGTCTATAGAAAGCATTTTTTTAATAGCAAGAATTAAATTAGCATATTTGCTTCCTTTGTCAGTTGCATTTTATTTGGCAGAATTTTGAAAAACTCATTGTGCCCTGTACCCAGTCTGGGGCCTAGAGATAGACCATAAACCATCTTACTTGTTCATGGTGCCAGTGTTTTCTAGGTTGAATATGACATGCATGTACCTGCTGCTTATCAAAGGCAAAAACACCACAGGTAAATAGGGCCTGACTAGTACAAGGATGAGAAGTTGCTCAGCCTATTGCCCTGTACTTGTACGTGATACTGGTATGTTCGCTGTTTTTTAGTCGACCTTGTAAGACATTATAAAGGTGCAGTTCAGTCTGTGGCTTCGACGAGTCCACAACATCAGGCCATCAGTTCTGTCTATAGGGGGCTGCTGGTTGCTGATATCAGCATGTGCAGTACAGAACCACGGCGCTCTCCGTGGTCCTGTCATGACTGAACAGCGTGTTCTCGTTAGAAACCTGGTGCTGTCCATGGTTCTGAAATCCTGTCAGTCAGGTCAGCAGTGTGGTTCTCTTCCATTCTGGCTGCAGCAGCATATTTCTCTGATACATCGCTCTCTCTTACGATCAGACATTAAAATGTGTGTGTTGCATGCCCTTGTGGTGGGCTCGGTCTCACTCTCACAGCCGGAAGCGTTGCTTAAATGGACACAAAGAAAAACGATCCCTTTCCAACATATCGTATAGTCGTTTAAGGTCGTGCTGTTATCGACTAGTGTTCGCACGTGATAGGCTTCTCTCCTGCCTCAACCTCTTGCAGAGGTGAATTCATTCTCCTGGTCACCCTTAAGTCTCTATATGTAGCCGATCATTTCCCATTCACAGAGGTGGCTATTTCTGCAGTCAATCAATTAGGTCACATAATAGATTAAAAGAATGTTACTCTGATCCTGTGGGCGACAGCCGCCCTCTCCTCTTCTCTGGTGCTTAATGTAACGTGGCATCAATACTTTGCTCACTGTGTAGGTGAGAGTGACTGCTCTCTAGAATCAGAACATCCAATAAAAGAATTGAGTATAATCAAAGCTAGAAATAGAGTCTGAACTGGGACTAAAAGTGCATCTCACATAGAAATAGTCGAGTGTATAGAAATGGTGTCGTTCTCATTATCTCTTGGTGTTTTTCATCTATGTTGCCTTTGTCTCCTCTCACTGAAAATCTTCTCTGCGCCTCGGTTTTAGCGCAAACCATAGCGCACCTTAACAGGCACAAGTGTTTTGATGGAGCGACGAGACGAAAGGAGAGGAGAGGAGGGGAGGAAAGGAAAGGAAGGGAAGAAGATCCTCGACTCGGTTTCGGTGAGGGAGGGTGAGCTCTTTTCGCCCATTAATTTCCAAATGTCTGTTGCTAAGAATAGCATCCCCCCTTCCACCTTCCCTAACAAACACACGCAGACTGGCGCGCGCACACTGACTCACGCGCCCGTGTGCGCGCAGTCATTGTCAGCTTGGGTTGCAGCTGCAGGATGCCAACACAACACCCCCCATAACCACCACACACTCGAGCGCATAGCCTACTATGTGTTATACACTTAACAGAGGTGAAAGCCGTCACACCGTTGTCGATGTTACCCGACGTGATAAACCAAATGGCAATTTTACTCATTAATTGAAATTGATTTAGAGCTGGACGGCTCGAGAGGTCCAATTCAACTGGGCAGGTACTAGCCCGAAGCACCGATGCTGATAGACGATGCCTCTGACCGTGACATAAGTCTGGAAGTTGCGTGCGTCATGTGCTGCGACTGCAGAACCGATCCGGGTGTCATTATACATCAAACAAGCTGAAAGACAACGATTTCACGCGCGGTGTTATTTATTTAAGTGTATAGGCAGAGTCCGGTTTGAATTTCACGGGAACACCGGGTCCCCCTCCTGTTCATTTTTTGTGTCCCTCCATTCACCGATTCATCTGTCCGTCCGTAACTCTCCTCCTCCCCTTGGGGCCACCGGACGAAGAGATAGGAGACCGTGAGGAACACGCTACCTTACTCCAATGAAAGGGAGTGAGAGAGAACGTTCTGCCAAGACATTTGGGCTTACCAGCGAGGACGAAGGTATACTTTTCTGGGTGGGGATGGTGACGGACTTTCTCGGTACTGCTGCACCTCGAATAGTCAAACCAAGATCATGAGAGGGTGTAAGACGGCGGAGAAGCGGCCGTTATACCCTCGATTTTGACTACGCCGCCGTGTGTCCCTTGTTCAGCTTCTGGATGGCCGCGCAGGTGACGGACAGAAGATGATGGCTGCAACAAGGGAGGATGCCACTGAATTCGTTTGAGAAAAATTATTTCATCTACAGCTCACGACAACAATGACACCTTCATTTCAAAGGAAAACGGTATATATTTTTTCCTTTCTATTCGAGACTGTACATTCTGAAATAAGACTAATTTATAACAAAAGCAGCAATTTTCTTGGTCCGAGCGCACCGGTAAAACAACTGTAAGGTGGTGGAAGATACAACATTGCCACACACTGTACCAAACATTGCGGATGTTTCTAAATAAATAAATAATAGTAGCCTTTTCCTTTTTCAATGCATTTTAAATATTTGGAAACGCGTCAGTTTCCAAAATATTAAGCCGAACGTCACTGACGGCTTAGCTGAACATTTCAGGTTCATTCTCGACTGTCTGATTTATTGAGGCCTGTGTGCCATTAGATACGTTTAGATGGTCATTACATGTTGTCATGACAGTAAAGAAATAAATCGCCCTGAGAGGTGGAGGAGGCTGTGGTGCGCTCTAATACAGACATGAACCATGGAGTACATGAAACATTAATGTCACCTCGCTACGGTCTCCCCAAGATTTCATGGTGAAAGCGAATCCTGCTCTACACGACCATCAGAACTGAGATACCCCCACAATACAACCAGTCAGCCAACCAACCACACATTTAATTTCCTCACACCCACAATTGGCTGTTGGCAGAGACGCACGGAAAAGGAGACGGTACATGGGCGTCCTCGTCTGCTAAAACCAAGAGCTGCATAACTGCTCGCCGGGTGCAGGTGTTCAACATAAGCTTACAAGACAACCCGGTGTGCATATGAGACGTTCTGATCCAGATGGGATGTAATGTGGTGTGGATGCACAGCTGAGCATTGGTCTCCTTTTCCGCTGCTTCGTGAAGATTGGCTTTTGGTGTCCACAGAATGGCGCGGTTCGGAGACGAGGTACCGGCCAGGTATGGCGGAGGGCCCGGCGGAGTGGGGCCCACCGGCCGTGGTGGTAGCAGGCAAGGAGGACCCCACGGACACGGACACGGTCATGGCCACGGGCATGGGCACGGCCACGGGCACGGCCATGGCCACGGTCCACCTGGAGGCCCCGGGGCCCAGAGAATGTACAAGCAGTCTATGGCGCAGAGAGCCCGGACTATGGCCCTCTATAACCCCATTCCCGTGCGCCAGAACTGTTTCACTGTCAACCGCTCGCTGTTCATTTTCAGTGAGGATAACTTCGTGAGAAAATACGCCAAAAAGATCACTGAATGGCCATATCCTTTTCCTGGCATTGTGCAGTAAGTAATACTGCTGTTGTAGACCTTACCAAGGATTGGGTACAGACAGATGTCTGATCAAACCGTTCACTGTTTTCTTATTCCATGAGTTGCAAGCTTTACATTAAGTCCTAATGGCAAATGCTTAAAATGCAGATGCATCAGTCCATGTGTGAGATACGATACAGGGCGTGTCAGAAAATGCTGGGCATATAATTAACAGTTAATTAATTGAGAAGACGGTGCATAAAGAAGCGTTTTCTTTTATGATGCTGTTGATCACCATCAGTCACATTTGTTGGTCACAGGAGCACGGGAATTGCTTAATATATGTTTCCTGAGTGCCAGTCCGTGTGACTCTGTGCGTAAGTGTGTGGTGATGGTTGGGGGCGGGGGTTGTCTATGGGGGGCTGCTGGTTGCTGATGTCAGCATGTGCAGTACAGACCCAGCGGGTATGAGAGAGAGGGTGGATGGAAGAGGAAAGGAGAAAAGGAGGTAGGGACCAAGGGACAGAAATTAAAATAAGCAGCTACCATTTGTGTTTGTGTGCATGTCTATGTGTTTGCTGTAATGCACACAAAAGCTTCCATATCAGCAGGTTGCAGGTGTCTATCTAGATATGGTGTGATTGAGTGTGTGTATGTTTGTGTCTGTGTGTGTGTGTTTGTGTGAGAGAGAGAGCAGGTATGTAAGTGTGAAGATAGTAGCCTATTAACTTGTGCATTGACACATTTTTCCCATTAAGAGGCTCATGCTCTTAATCACCCAAGATGCAGGTGTCAGTGAATGAATGTGTCATGATTTTAAACCACTGACTGTGACAGTGTTATATTTTCAGCGTTCCCCTACGTTTTCAAGCCAACAGATATCACACTACTCTGCAGAAAAACTGCAAATGATTTCCGTATTTCCATATCCAGTATGTTGGTATATCTGTGTGAATGTATGTGATTGTGAAAGTAAGTTTTGTGTAAGTGTTAATGGCAAATGAGGAAATTGGAGTAATGATTGTATTGATCCATGCTGATGCTTGAGTCGTGACATAACTACACACACTAATTGGGCTGCTCTGATTAAATGCAGTAGCTGCTTATATGCTCACAGAATAATGTCTGTTCACTATCTAAATCATAAATGTGTTTTCAGATGTTTAGTATTCGCTGCAGTCATTTAATAATAATAACAAGATAACCCATAAAGTGTTGTATATATTTTTTATAGAACTTGCAGAAAAGGTTTTCTTTCTGTTATTAGTCAGGATGTGTATCTTCATAATTTTATTTACATGTTAAATTGTTGCATTGATGACAAACCTTGCTGATGTCAAAAATGGAGAAAGAATAACAAGCTTATTGGAAATCCAAAAGGTTAAAGTTGTCAACTTTAACCTAACGAGAAAATGAGAATTGAGGAGCATGAGAGAGAACACTGACCTGCTGTAAACATAAACAGAAGTTGTTTTTGATGCAATTCTTAAGCTAAACTAATTGTTAAGTCTTCTAACCAAGCTATATAACTTTGAGAAAAGCCATATTAACAGCCATATTATATAGAACAGACCTGCTGTAGAACTCAATGACCTCTCTGGGCCCCTGCCCGTTAAGCCCATTTGTTTTGCTTGGTTTTCTCCCACTTACAAACTCATTTGTCCAGGGTGAGGACCATGGGTTAATTTATCCAAGCCTATTAAGTCTGAGCTGAATCAATTTTAAATCACAGCTGCATTGTATGATACTGAATCAGCTGTGCAGATATACATATCCTGCTATAGAATTAGGAGTTTGTTCTAGAGCTATTGCATATGGCATCTGCTATAGCCTATAACTTGTACTTATAATGTGCTCAGAGATAACATGTCACATGCATGAACGTGCTGCAAGCTGGAGGAAAGTTGAGACTTCATTTGTCATCCTATATGACCTTAGAGATGAAATTAGATGTCTTACTGATCATTAACCCTAAATGTCCATTTGACCTTGCTGAATCCATATCAGGTGTCATACACTGGAATTACTGTAAAACCAGGATAATCCTGCAAATGCACTTTCATTTCTCCAGCTATTTCTTATTGTGTAAATACGCGTCAGTTCAATATATATGTAACTTGGCAGGACAATAATTTTAGCACATATTTACATATTGCACCCCACACACATATCCAACATGCATAGTGTTGCCTGCCTCATCAGTGCAGGAGGCTTCTCCCCCGAAGGCTACTTTCTCCTAAATGGAGAGGAATTAACTATGTATAGTACCAATGAGCTCAGTATGAAATATAATACAGGTAATGTGAAGTGTACATTAAATACACTTTCATCATCATAGTGTGTGAAAGACATTAAGTTAGAAAAGCTGTTTAAAATATTTAGTGAATTATTTATAAACAACATTGATTCAACCAAATCTGGCAGCCAATGTTGTGTGTTTTGTGTGTATGTGGTTGTGATGTGCGTGCTTGTGTGTGAGTAGTAGTGCTTCAATCTCCAAGTTCTGTCTGATCCCAAGTGACCAAGAATCAATTAGAGATCACATGACCATTCAGGACTAGTGAGTTTAATCCTTTTGGTTCAACTGTTTTACTGCAGTCGACCTGTCTTAAAAGTCCCTCTTTTCCTCTCTGCCTTGATTTAGAAAACATTCACAAACGTACACTATTCCTGTTACTGCTCATATGAGGTCTCTCTCCTGCCTCAATCTGGTCATATCCACGAGTCTTTAGCTTTCACGTCATGCCAGCCTAAAAATAACAGGGGCTGGCTGAAAAGAGCACTTTTCACTAGCAACACACTTCCCCCTTCCCATACAGCCCTCTTTTCTTCAATGTTCTCCAGTTGAAGCAAAGATGTGATTGTTAGGAAAGTTTACAACATCATCATAGAGCATCATCATTGTGTGTGTGTGTGTGCATACGTGTGTGGTCTTTCACCTAGAGCTTTATGCTACCACACTAACAGAAGTAAAAATGGGAAATGTAAAATAATTTCTGGATTCATCATTCAAATATCTGGGAATGAGTTTAAGATAGGTTCATATGTGTGTATTGATCAACGTTTTGCGACAAACTGAGCTTTTGTAAGGCAGAGAAGAAACACAGAGAGAGAGATGAGGTAAAGAGTTGGTGCTGTTCTGCCTCTAATTTGCAGCTGGTGTAAAGAGACTGAACACCAGAACATAGAGATGGACTATGGAGGGACAGCAATAGGAAAAGTGAGGATGTTGGTAAAACAGGCAGCATATAGAAAATAGGATAATGGAGAACAAAAACAAAGAGAGAGATTCTTAACCAAGTTCAATAATGTGACAGCTTGGTCAGATTTTCATCCCTAAAATCTGAATTATCTACTCACATACACACACCCACTCAAATACAAAAACACTGTCTTTTTCTCTCTTTACATTTCACCTCTTTTTCTCTCCCCCTCTTTTGTCATCTCCTCTCATATTTCACTACCTGGACTTTTTCTTTTCACTCAAATTTGATCCATCATTCTTTCTTTCTTGCTCTCTCTCTCTCCTCCCTGCCACTGCTGTGCCATTTGCTCTCTTTCATCACATCTTGTTCTCCCACTGATTGGCCCTTTCTTCCATTTTTGATGCTAATGCTAAGCATGGGTTTGAAGGTTTGGGAATATTTCCTGACAGCAGTAAGTCTAGTTTCATTTGTTCATAATTGTTTTCAGCACCAAAGCGTCTGTGTGTGTATCCTTCTGCAGCAATTGTGTTTCAGTTGTGTGTTTTTGTGTCTATGTCTATGCAAGCCCTCTGGGCTCAATCTCAAACCTCAAACCTTTGACTCTCTGGTAATAAATGTGTGAATTGATCTGTATCCAAGGCCCTACGGGCAGACTCAGCACTGGGGTTTGAGTATATTAATGCACACACACAAACAAAATCGAGCTTATAAGAAAGTCTTTTCTATTTATATAGTTATTCTTGATTTTACACTTGCACAAATACCATACCCTTCTGTGTCTACACAGATATAAATACATTTGATTTTTCTCATTGTGTGCTGTATGTATTTTGTCATCTGTAGCTTTTTCTTTGAAGAAAAATGACCAAATTAATTAGTCAATATTGTATAAAAACAGAGAATCTGGTCATTTAAAAGTGTTCCCTTTTCACCACATTCCTTTTTAAAGAGCATTGTTTCACATTTACCTTGTCTTGGTGTGTGCACATGCCTATGTGCTTGAGCATGCGTCTGATTTACTGAAATATATCTGTCTGTCCTCCCACAGAGTTCTAACACACAGCTGGAGGAACACAGGTCATTTGAACTTTCTTTCTTCCTGTTGACAGGTTGAATTGACAGTTTATTCAAAAATTTCAAAACAAAGCATTATTTAACCGTTGAGGGCATTTACAATATTGTTTTGGGTTAGATTTATTATTGTTTTACAAAGCATTATAATCACTCTCCATACAGCATTTAATTGAATATATAATTAGAAATGAAATTGAAACTGTGAAGTAAGAACATTTCCTTAAAAAAACTATATAACACTAAATGGTTATCTGACATATCAGATTCTTTTGTCAAACCTGTTCCCTAATACATGTAAATGCGTAGCTAATGGAAATATTGCATAGATCTTGTTAATCTGACGATTTCAATGTGTTAGCTGTTTTTAACACACTGCAGGCGGCTGCCCATGTAGCATATATGCCAGTTGAGAAAAGGAAGCAAAATCAATATGGAAATATGCTGCGAAGCAGGTAGGATATAAATCACAGTTGAAATATTGGTGCCAATAGCTTTTAGCAAAATGTAAGACCTCAAAATCTAGGACCCAGCCTGTGTGTGTGGGTGCTAATGTTTTACGCTAAATTTAATTCATGCTGTTTTAGTGTATCATTACATCATTTTTAAAAAGGCCATGCCAGTTACCTAGATTTTAAAATCCCTGCTCTGACACATTAGATGAGGGTAGCAAAAAGGAAGTTGAAACTTTAACTTCACAGAGATCAGGTTTAATACTGAGTATGTGCTGTGTAATTCAAACATTTTGAATTTTAGGTCTGTCTCATCAAGCACATTGCAGCCCTCTCCACTTTGCTTTACCAAAATATAACAAAAAAAATTTTTTTTTTAGTCTTAAATGGTGAAATAATATTTAAAACCTGTTTAAAAATCTGACATATTGTACATAAACACTTCTTGTTCACTTCTTAACCTGTTGGCCACAGGTGAAGTGCACGTCTGGTCATCCAAGTTTACTGCATGCACATTGAATAGTTTCATGTTTTTCACTTTCTATGTGTTTCATTCTCTTTACCATGCATTTTTTTTCTCATTCCTCCTTCTCCAAGCCATGCATTCTGGCTCTCTTGAATAATTCAGTTTCAGTTGCAGTCTAGTTCGGCCGGGTGTGTGTGTTTGTCTTGGGTGTGTACCATGTCTATGAGTGTGTGTGACAGGGGGTGCAGTGACGTAGGGCAGAGCCATCTTTGGGATTCAGATGTGTGCAGAAAGAGGAAAAATGGAGAGAGTCTGTGATGGATGGGATTGATTTTTTTTTTTTTTTTTTTGTATATTATATTTTTGTATATATTTTTTTCAAATGCCCATGTGTTTTTTAGTCACGTGCCATGGTTGTTATTAGACAAACCCTGCTGGAAACCCTGCGTTCTACCTGCTGGGTGTGCTGGCACACACACATTCATTGACAGTGACAGAAGACAAGGGCACAGAGTTAAATCAGCTAAATCAACTACTGTCAGGTATACAAATGGATATCCATACCAACACAACTGCACCATGTTTGTGAACATACAGCCAGAAATTTCAGTGCTTATTTGCACAGAGCCCATGGCACATAGTCAGCATTTGGTACAAAGTGACAGCTTGTCTGTATGTGGGTGATGAGAGAAAGGCAATGGGAGGGGTGAGACAGACATAGCATATGCTGTATGCAATATGCAACAAGAAGGGGTAGGTGACTGTAATGGCTATATACACTGACTGATGATAAACCAGACTGAGAGAGGCCAAGTGGGACTAAACTGGCCTCTGGGCACTCTTGTTTGGCAACACAGACCACCATTATGCTAAAATGTAAAAATGTAAAAATCATAGTGTTTTTATAGCACTGAGGCCATGCATGTGGTTTGGATTGCATGGCAGATAACATTGTAGTCCTGACTTTGGTCACATTGTACAACTGCCAAAATCGTCCGTTATTGTTTGGAGGAATATGGTCTCATGTGACAGTTCTCAGTGGAGGCCATTTTCTTGTTATGCGCAGCCTTAACTGGCAAATGAGTGTGCAGTAGCAAGGCATGAGCTATGTAAATTATTGCACATCCTCATTAGGGATTTCGATATGTGAAACTGTAGAGCAGTTGCTACTTGAATAAATAGGGCCTATACATACTGAGAATAGTGGATGTTTTTTTTTTTTTTACAAATGCATGGCAGGATCTGAAATGTGTTTCCTAATATTCTATTCAATATGTGTAATCTAAGAATAAAAATGAATTGCTATGACCACTTCTCTTACCTTTTATGGCTGCTGATTATTAAAATAATTACATTTTGATTTCAAGCAAAGTGCTTCATCCCATTCATTTTATCAAATCTGCTTGTGAGAGAGAAGTAACATAAGAATGAAGTTATCATTTGAGCTGTTCTGCCTGCTGCATAATGTAACAGTAGAGAAAATGAGAGAGAAAAAGGGAGGGTAATGAGTGAGGTATATGAAATAACTGACACTTTTTTCTTTTTCGTCTTTTCTTTTAAAAAAAAAAAAAAAACAACATACATGGACAATATCTTCCTTGCATTATCTTTTACAGATTTCTGTTTAAGTGCATACAACACTAACAAAAAAGCATTTGTAAATTATGTGATGTTTGTGGCTAGACTGAGTATACCTAAAACTATGCCCACCTCACACATCTCACACACACACACACTAGCTACACATAGAAAACATTTTTGGTAGGGAAGGTGATCATTAAGTGATCGTTTTTGTTGGTCCATTAGTTTCTGATGTTGATGGAAATGGAAATTATGCTATTATTCCTTTTTTTATAACCTTCCAAATGAACATATTTCATAGTAAACAAATAACAGTTGTGTTTTTTTAGAATGAAACTAACAGTGAGTGTCACAGTGTGAAAGGCCCATGCATCTATGCTTGGCTTTATTAGTATGAAGGCTGGAACCTTCCCAAAGGCTAGCAGCAAGTCTGGACTTTATTGGCAGACAAGCATAGTTTGTTGAGGTGAAGTCTAGTGTTGCTGTATGTGTGTACAGAACAAGGATGACAGTATGTGCCTGAATGAGAAATAAGGAACATGCATGGATGTGAAGGAGAGGGGGCAGGGAAGTGGAATCTATTGAGGTGTTGACATTTTTTGAGTAGTGCTGTGTATGTACCTTAATATATGTACTGTATATGGAAGCATGTGTTTGTTTTCATACGGGTGTACATGTCAGTGCTGGCATTCTGCATCTTCTGGCTGTACTATGTAAAAAATATTTGTGCATGTGCTTATGTGTTGTTGATGTTACAATGCATTGGATTGTGTCAACATATGGAAGCATGTGAGGACTGCAGTGGTATAATACAGTGGCACAAATACATACATACCTACATATGTGCTATATATAGTCATGCTCACTCCCTTCCTTCCATCCCCCCTCCCTTTAAACAGTACATGTGTGTGTATTCTGCCACTAACCTACTTTCAACAGAGCATACACACTGCTCAGGAGAAGAATAATACCGCAATACTCTCACACCCCTCTGTCACTATTTATCCCTCATTCAGCACTCCTGTGCTCTTTCTCCATGCCCTTCTCTCTTTCCCAAGTGTTTTCTCTCTTTCCCTGCTATGCGACTTACCATTTTATTTCTCACCACTCACTATTTTCAATCATGTTTGTGCCCACAGGACAGTTCCTTTCTTCCTTCCTCACCCTATTTCTCTTTCTTCACCTCCTCTTTCATTTAGTCGTCCATATATTTCCCTCCTGTGCAGCCATTTTTTACACATTCAAAGAGTGTGCCTCCTGCTGTCAATCTCTTTGTGCGTTTGCTGAGACAGCATTTCTCTTCCCTTCCCTCTCTTCTCATTCGATATTGAATGGAGATAGCATGATAGAAATATGGATGATTGATGGACAGGCTCAGTGAGAGTAAGGTAGACTGAGGAGAGAGATGGGAAGGAGAGATGCAAGAAAATGGAAGAGAGAGAGAAACAAGGGTGTGAAGAGCAAAGAGGTAGAAAGATGTGGGGGGAGGGTGAAAGAGAAAGATAGAAAAGTAGTATGAATGAATGTAACAGGGTGTGGGGGAAGAAGAAGAGAGGAGGCTTAACGGGGCAGACGGAGAGAAATATATCTGTTGGAAACAGGCAAGGGCTTTACTCAGGAGGAGAAGTAGGAGAGAGTGAAAACTTGAAGATGTATGTAGAAGTGATTGACAAGGTTAAGAAAAGGCCAGTGGAAGTGTGTATATGTGTGTGCGTGTGTCGTTTGGCTCCATTGGTGTACTTTGAGGTCCTCACGTCCCTTTTCTTGGCGAGACATCACCGTCTATTACCTACTGCTGTCCCCATTACAATGTGTATACGCAGACACACCCCTAGACAGATAATAAAAAGTAAGCATATGCAGAACCACAAGAGAGAGGAACAAGGAGGAAACTAAAGAAAGAGAAAGGGTAGGAGAATTTTAAGAGAACAACATATTCTTGTTTTTCCTCTGGTTCGCTCTCCCCTGATTTTCATCCCTTGCTTTTAACTCTGTCATGTTTCTATATATAGCCAATGCCATTGAGGAAGGAGATCCATTATTGAATATTTCCCACACTCTTAAAGCAAATCATGCAGCACCTTGAAACTAAGTGCAGGGACAAAATATGACAAATGATCAGCATATACTGTACACACATGTAAGTCATTTCTCACAGGGCACATTTTTCACATACCCCTATACACACACACACACACACACACACACACACACACATCTGTCCAGTGTTTCTATATCAGGTTTTCTGCTTGTCTCCCTGCCTCTCCTTGTTCCTCTCCATTGCACTCTCCTCTTCTCTCTTTTCCTACATCCTGCCCTCTCATGGCCCAACACATACACACATGCATATACATTTATACATGCACACTCACATTAGTACACACTTAGGTGGGGGCAAGGATGCAAATTGAGTGGTGCCCTGGGTGTTCTACTAATGTGTGCCTTTTAAGAGCAGTCAAACACATGCATACAATCACACAACACACATTGTGGGTTAGGACCAAGCCTTAGCATCTTTTCATTTTAGCCTTTGAACATGACTGGAGGACACAAACATCTACACACCAAGATTAGCATACACGCACAAATATGCACAAGCATGTACAGATTTTTCACACATGCACACAAGGAGTGTGTTTCCATAAGTAGCTTCCTCTTTTTGTTTTCTTTACCTCTTTCCCTCCTCCCCTTTACAATAGAAGTCGTTCTTTCCAAAATAAGCTAACAAGAAAGGTTGAAGAGAAGTAATACTACAGGAAAGAGCAGGAAAAGAGTATTATTGGTGTTCCTACTTCATATAATATATATATCTATAGTGTATATTTACACATAGTAATGATGAAACCACTTTTTTTCTTATTCACATCTTTCCATCCCTATATCATTCCTCCCTTCCCCTCTGCTCTATCTTGAGCCCTTATTCATCTTCTTCACACATTTGCGCTTGCACCATTTCTGTCATTCACTCCTATGACCTTAACAATAGGAGGATTGATTTAAAAGGACAATTGCTGTGTGTGTGTGTGTGTGTTTGAGAGAGAGAGAGAGAGCGAGACTGTCAGCAGATCTCATAAAACAAAAAAGGTAAAGAATGTAATGGTATATCAGATTAATGTAGCAGTGACCTATAATATTTGTTAATTAGGGGAATTGATTGCCTTAATCAATAACCACGTGTAACCTAAGTCTTAAAGATGAGGCTTGTTGTGCCATCATTATGTACAAAAAGCACTCTGAAGTTGTTTAAATGTTGTCTGTTTTTAAGATTTATGTCTTGAAACTGTTCCTTGACTGACCTTGCCCACTCCATTTGAGTGGATGATTCTAGCCACCATCATTGCCAACTGTATTGTCCTGGCTCTGGAACAACATTTGCCTGATGGGGACAAGACACCATTGTCGGAACGCCTGGTAAGATAAACAGTATGCAAGCATGGATTCATGTAAACGGTCATGCAAACATGATTAAATCCAGGTGACAGTTCTGACTCCATATTGATTTTACTTCAGTGGAGATGCATACAGCTACTCTGCTACAAGAGGCAGTTAAAACAAGGATTTAAGAAACATGATCTAAATGTTTTGTGCCTTATACAATATATAGACATTATTTACATAGACACAGATTCACAAGGAAATATGCTAATGTTATATTCAAATGTAAACCCATAGTTAGAAAATATAGGGGAACTCAAATTCTCCTCCAACTTTACTTTTCCACAGTCCCACAAAAAGTTGATAAATATATGCAAATGCTTTTTGTGAACAGAGACTCATCCAGCTGCTGACAGCTTTCTCACTTCTCTTTTTCCCACTCCTCTTTGTTTTCCTTTCACCCTTCTTTTTCCCCTTGCTTCATTTGCTTGCTGGGTCTCTCTTTCCCTCTCTCCTCAGGATGATACAGAGCCGTACTTCATAGGAATCTTCTGTTTTGAGTCTGGAATAAAGATCCTGGCACTTGGTTTTGCCTTTCACAAGAACTCCTACCTGAGGAACGGATGGAACGTCATGGACTTTGTGGTGGTGCTCACGGGGTAAGTGGTTGGCAAACAGACATGCACTGTGCACACACTTATAACAAACACACACACATACATACACAGTATGTACCTGTATTAAAACTCAAAGATCCATACATAGTTGTGAAAATAAAAAATCAACTTTATTCAGCTAAAGCCAGACAAAAGGAGGTAGGTTGTCATGTGCTTTTGTATGTCCTCTCCCTGTTACTGTGCCCTAATGAATGGCCCCATTATGGGCAAGGCAGGAGTAAGATCACAGAGCAGAACTGCAGGCAGCCTGAAACCTGGGAAGTGAACAAAGGTCACCACAATATACACAGAGACAGAGCAGGTGGGGGGCACACAGTGAACAGACACCGGATAGAAGGTCAGAGGAGAAGATGCCTCAAAAAGTCACTGGTTCTGGGAGCTAAGTAGAGAAAGAAATGCAGTGGGATCAGATACGTAGGAAATGAAAGGAAACAAACAAGGTTGGAGAAAAGGTAGGGATAGCAGTACTGTAATTGTAATTTCTACATCCTTTACAGGACAGAGACCATGCACAGGTATGTACAACCAACAGTTAAAAAGGTGTGTAGGGGCGCCAACATTATATTTCATTTTATATTAAATGAGAAACTGAAGGTGAGGGCAAAGATAAGAAATGGGATGAAGCCTGAAGACTGAAACAGAAATAATGTCAACCAGAGTGAGTTAAGGCACATAAAAGGATTAACATAATACAGATACTGTCATTGATTAGATTATGGACTGTAGAAATAGACTGGAGTAACCAGATAATAGTTTGGATTAACAGGTATAAAGTGTAAGTTACTGCATCTAACAGCAGTAATGCCATTTCCCAGTGTTATTCACTGACTTGGCAAGCCATATAGTAAAACTATGTTACTACAGTGTACTGTATCCAATAAAATTTTGTGTGGGAGTCCTATGACAGTTTATTACATTGAGATAATATCATAATTGTGTATGCCATAATTTGAATCTTCAGGTTATACAAATCTTGCACATCTTTGCAGTCAAAGCAGCAGTGAAACAGGTAAATCAGGGTAAAAACTGCTCCATCAGTATTAAAATTATTCTCTTAAAATCTCTGTTGCTCCAGACACTCATGACAAATCACTGTAAATGACTCTATAAGAATCAAACTCAGCACGAGGAACTGTTTTGCAGTGCAAGTGATTGAAGTAGTCCTAAAAAAAGATCACAGAGGGTTGGACAGAACATATAGTGGAAGGTCCAGAGGAAGAACTAAGAAAGCTTTATGAGGTTAACATTCTCATGAAAGGAAAATAAAACTCTAGTTTAAACTTTTTTTCCAAGTGAATGTTATATTAATTTCACAGTGTAGCCACCTAAAACACACTCTGTTCTCTCTGTCAGCCTGCTGTGTCGTTGCCTTTTTGCAAGGAGGGTGGATGTCATGGCAAGACGCAACATATGCAGCTGCACTTCAGCACATATAATGTACATTCCACAATGTTAGTGAATTTTAGACTGTGACACACACCACACACATCTATTTTTTTTTTTTTTTTTTTTTTGTGCTTTCCATGAACAGCATTGGCGTTTTTAGCGATGCAGCTCTTTGAAGATGAAAGACTACTTGGCCTTTCTATCCAACTCTGGCCTGAACCTTTGATAATGCACTGACCAGTTCGTGCACACACATGAAATGGACACACACCCTCACATACATTTCCACTTCAAACATTCCTTTCTATTTCCTACGCACCCAAGTGCACTTGTAGGCGCTCTCTTTAACCATGTCCAATGACAAATACACAAACTGCACTTAACATGTCTGAATAGATTAGCTCTTCACTCTAAACCTTGTTGGATGTGAGTTGATTTGTGTGCACCTGTGTTTCAGTGCGCAAGTGAAGGGGTGTGTGTGTGTGTGTGTGTGTGTGTGTGTGTGTGTGTGTGTGTGTGTGTGTGTGTGTTGGCCTGTCAGTAGTAGTAATAAATTGCCTGAATGGTTTGGCACTGGGAATAAGCTAGATGTATTTTATGCCCAGTATTGATTGTTAGTCCAATTACCCTTAGTTTACAGCAATTCTTGTCTTGCATCTTCCTTGTGTTCCTTTTTCTTTTATCCTTCTTCTGTATAAATGTATTTATTTATTTATAAGACACAAGTGGATACAATAAAGTAAGATCTTTTCAGTGACCTTGAAATCAATAAAAACAATAATTAGGTTACTACAGTGAAAAAAATATAATGAGTGATCTTTACTTAAAAATGTGACAAGAGAGCAACCTAAAATTATATAGATACACTAAATATTAAATAGCTGAATCATTATAACAGGAAAGCAAGGAGACAAGGAAAGTTGAGAGATTGGAGAAAAGATGAAGCAGTTGGTCAATGATGTGGACCAAGATAATTAGCTACATTTAGTTGAAGTCAGCAGAAAAGCAGGTGGAGAGAATGGAAAAAAAATTATTTGTATAATTTTTAGGATTTCCATGAGAGTGAGGATTGTGTAGTAGCCTTATTGCTTAATGCAATTCTCCTTAATTGCATTCTCTGTGGAAAAAATAAAGGTTGTTGTCTGTTTATTTACCTGTGCTTATTTAAGGTGGATAATATGCTGTAGACCTGTCCGTGACAGGAAGAAATTGTTTTCCCTTGGCTATTTCAAATGACCTACTTTCCAGTGTTGTAAATGTGAATAAAGTCATTGTCAGTCGATCTCTAACCCACTGCCTATGTGCGCTGCAGATGTGCATGTCTCTGTATTTGGATTTTGTCTTCTATTTTTGTATGTGTGCTTGTAAATATATATATTTGTCTGTGTGAGTTATGATACATCTAATAGAGAAGATAGGTAAAAAAAAAAAACAAACAATTACTTGGGCTCCTCACTTGGCCCTGTTACCAAGGTGATACAGAGATTCTATCAATGAGCCAAGGTCCCTGTTACCATGGAAACACTTATGAATGAGAAAGGGCCCAGTAACCGTGGAGACAGTGTGAATGAGGAACTGCTTCATCAGCCTGACACTGTTTGTGATGGCGGATGATGTTTAGAAACTGAATTCTTTACCAGGTCGACATCATCAGTATTACCATCGTTATCGCTATTTTTAATACAGTCATAGCCACATCACGGAAATGGATCATCTAAAATAATGTGTGACTTCAGCCCTTCAAATAGGAAACTCTTCCCCACACATCCATTTGCACCCATACGCCTACCTGTATATTTATATCTAAATAGTATTCTTTAAACTTTTTATTGTGTACTCCCACATTGTTAATGTGAAAATCAGGAGGCTGGCTCACCATCGTTTATCACTCAGCCTGAATTTGACTCCTTGTTCATTATTTTGTCATTTAGTTTTCCTCTCTTTTTGCTCTGTCTATTCATTGTATTTCTTGGCCCTTGTGCAATACCTTCTGTGTTATGCATTTCTTTCGTACATCACATTCTTTTTTCTTTTTACTGGCATCGTCAGTTAAATAAATGTAAGCTAAGTCATTGATATATCACCCAAGATGATTTTTAGGCCTAGCTGAAATTAGACTAATTTTACTCCTAGTTATCCATCCATCCATTTATTATCTATACTGCTTATCCAGTGGAGGGTTGCAGTTTGGCTGGAGCTAATCCCAACCAAAACTGGGTGAGACAAGGGGTATACACTGGACAGATCACTGGTCTATCATAATGCTGACACATGGAGAGAGACAACCAGTCATACCTACAGGCAGCTTAGAGTCACCAGTTAACCCACCCTACATGGTTTGGACTGTGGGAGAAAGCCTGAGTACCCAAAGAGAACCCATGCAGGTATGGGGGAGGACATGCAGACTTGGTCAGCCCAGGTTCAAACTGAAAAGCTGTTTGCTGTGAGGCAACAATGCCAACCACTGCCAGCTATGCATCTGAATACTTTCTGTTCCTTTGCCAATGTTGAAATATTGTATCTGTTGAGTTGCTCAAGGGCACTTCTGCCATAATGTTTTAGCAAAACATGCAGCTGAAGTACAGTGAAGCCTCATGACTCAGCCAGAAATGTCTCCGTTACAAGTCAGACTCTCATGAGGCATTTGATATCGCACAATGTCATTACAAGGACCCTAGCCTACACTACTGATGGAGCACCTATCACTGGGGGGCTTTCTGGTAATGCAGTACAGCATTCAGTATACCTTCACCCATAGGTCTTGGGTCAGTGTTAGTTTTCCTTCCTAGCAAATTTCATAGGTTTCCCAGTCAAGCAGGCTGACTACAAACCTGTGATTAAGGCTCTGCTGTGTCACTGGGCCTCATAGTGGAGCAGGGCAAAGGAAATATGTCAGAAAGACAGAACAAAAGAGAGTGAGGCAAGAAAGAGAAGTGGGAAGGAGGATGATTCACAGTGTGCGTCAGACAAGGAGACCGACTGAAAGTCTCACAGCACAAGGGAGTATCTTAACCCTTTCAAGAAGACTGACACACACACTGTTTACAGCTTTTTATTACATTGCAGTATGACAACAGTTTGAACAGAAACATTTCATACATTCATTCATATATACATTATTTTTCTTTATGACTCTTAGTCTACCTTCTACCATCCCCCTTTGCCCTCCTGTCTTCTCACACCTTCCCATCAAACTATATTTCTTCTTCATTTTATATTTCATTTGTCATTGCAATTCAAAACACTCCCTTTACCCCATCCCAGACCTGTCCTGGTAATACTTATTTACTTCACTTGTCAGCTCTATTGATCAGTTCTTATAGGATTTACATACAGTATTCACACACTTGCTGGTAATGACCCTGCAAAGGGTTTGTGTTAAAGTGTGTGTGTGTGTGTGTGAAAGAGAAAAATGGAAAGAGGCTGACAGTGACAAGCTTGACTAACTTAAATATTGATTTCCTGTGCACACTTTTATGCATCTGTTTCTTTCCCTTTAGGATCCTGTCCACTGTGGGTTCAGATTTTGATTTGCGGACCCTCAGGGCTGTGCGAGTATTGAGGCCCCTCAAACTTGTGTCCGGTATTCCCAGTAAGTCAAATCTCTTAATTTCACTGATCACACTGAAAAGTTGACTTGTTTACTAGCTTACCTCCAGTGTCACAGACAGATTCTTTGTTATTAATTAGTTTTTGAGAAAAACACATTTATTTAAGTGCAGAATGCGCTACAGCTCAATACAGCATGGATAAAGAGTTTGTCGCTATGCAGTTTCTGTGTTTTTTTGCATAATGCAACCAGTTTTTCAATAAACTTTTCAACTTGTTTGTAGTAATGTTTTAGTACCACTGCAGTGTTATTAATAGCTTTCAGTTCCCTACAGTCAAACCAAGGCTTACTCATCATAAAAGTCACTAAGCTTCTTGTGGAAACAAAATTAGAGTTCAATCATAACATGTCACATACATTAGAAAACCAAACAATATTTAGCACAAAATTAAAACTCACTGTTTCCATTAAGTAGGTTTTGTGGGTTGGTTAGAAAGATTGTGTTGTGTGGTTTATTTTACCTCAAAGTGTGTACCATTTAGTGTCTTTACTGTGTGATCATAGGTTCAGTCGCTCCATTAGTGTAGAATAGTGTCTTGGATGTGACACAGTAACAAAACAGTTTAAACTGAAATCTGAGACTGCTGGTCCAAGTGTGTGATATGGTCACAAAGTAGTCTGAGACTTGCTCTGTCTGTGGTTTTTCATTTCAAATTTAAATCTCTTATTAGGACAATAATTACATTTTAACACATTTGATCCCTGTAACTAATTACACTGGCTGAAAATACAATAACCTAATGTATAATGACAATTACATTTTATTAAATATCTGTACACACTGTGTACTCTAGGCTTACAGGTGGTGCTCAAATCTATCATGAAGGCCATGATTCCTCTGCTGCAAATTGGCCTGCTGCTTTTCTTTGCCATCCTCATGTTTGCCATCATCGGCTTGGAGTTTTACATGGGCAAATTCCACACAACCTGCTTTGACAATCACACAGGTAAAGGAGTTGGTGAGATGAAGCCATGCCTGGTCTGGCTGATTTTGAATAATCACAGTGCTAAAGTTAGAAATGTAATTTCAATAGAGTAACATATGCATGCCTACTCATTGTAATCACCTCTCTGATTCCACCCATGTTCAGGTGAGATCCGAAAAGAGTTTCCATGTGGGACAGAGCCTCCATCGCGGCTGTGTCCAGAGGGCACCACTTGTAGACAGTACTGGCTGGGACCAAACTATGGCATCACCCAGTTTGACAACATCCTGTTTGCAATTCTCACCGTCTTCCAGTGTATCACCATGGAGGGTTGGACTGAACTGCTGTACTATGTATGAATTGCTAAACAATGTTTGGATCATGTTCACGCACACAGTGACTACCTGTCCATAGAAAACTGCATGAAGTAAAGCAGGAATGAAAGACATTGAAGGAAACAGTTACTGTCGTAGAAATGTTAAGAGGGGACTACATGGTGACAAGTCAGTCGCTAAGTTGCAGGTGTCTGTATGCAGCTGAGAATGAAAAGGTTCACCCAAGATGATATCGCAGAATATAAAACCCGTAGGTGCTATTCAGGGATGAGCTACACCAGCAGGAAAACACCTTATTTTTAAAGCATAAATATTGGCATAAATATTTAATTATTTGTCATATTTGGTGACCCTTTAGTGTGGATACGACTGCTACACAGTAACTGATAAAAATTTAAAAATTGTCTTAATTGAATGCAGCTAAACATAAAACTTGTGTTTGTCATGCAAATTTGCCAATAGTCACAATAAGATTTTCAATCTGAAGTCTTAAACTATTCAACTAAGCCATCCATCCATCCATTATCTATACCCGCTTATTCATATTTAGGGTCACAGGGATCTGCTGGAGCCTATCCCAGCTCTCTTTGGGTGAAATGCAGGGTTACACCCTGGACAGGTCACCAGTCCATCACAGGGCCACATAGAGACAAACAACCTCACACACTCACACTCACTCCTATGGGCAATTTAGAGTCACCAATCAATCTGACATACATGTTTTAGGACCATGGGAGGAATCCGGAGTACCTGGAGAAAACCCACACAAGCCCAGGGAGAACATGAAAACCTTCTTGTTGTGAGGCAACAGTACTAACCACCAAGCCACCATGGTGCCCATGCAACTAAAGCATTTAAAATATATTTACCTCTACAAAAGTACTAAAATTCAAGTGTTAAAACATCAGTGACTTTCACCTGTGCACACTGTGCATCTGTCCATAACATGGGTACCAGGTCTTAAATAGTGTCATCACTCATGCCCAAGACTGAATAGCTCTCTGCTGTCAGTAGCAACGGTTGCTATAGAGACCACAGGTAGATGAGGCTCTTTGAGTTTTGCTATAGTCATCTCTTTTCTCCTCTTCTCTCTCTCTCTCTCTCTGTTTTTCTCATTCTTCCTATTACTTATTTTATTTCATTATTCCTTCAATTTTTTTTTCCTGCCTCATTCGTCCCTTCCTTCCTCTCTCACTCTCGCTTGAGACTGTGTGTCTCCCTGTGTCCCTATGTCCCGCTGCTGCTCTATATTTAAAAAGGCCTGTTCAGCCCAAGTTATTCTTGCAGCTGCTGGGGAGGAGAGTGATAAAAGTTTAATGGTAGAAAAAAGGGTGTGCAGTACATTGGGTGCACAGTGGCAATACCAGCTTACATGTAGGAAAAAGCAGGAGAAAGGAGGGGACAGGGTGTGGATAGACAGGGAGTCTATGAGAAGAACAATGCAAAGTGGGGAAGAGAAGATGGGGTCGGAGGCAAGAAAGCATAAAATGAAGCAGTGTAGAGGCTGATCAGTGACAGTGAGGAGGAATTGAAAGAGGCGGTAGGGAAGGCAAGAAGGAAGAAATAATAAGCAAATGAAATTAAATTGTGCAGGAGGAAAAGGTCCTGAAGGAGAGAAAACAGTGAGAAGTGAATAAACAAAATGGAAGGAGAAACTCACCAGGAGGATGGTGGAGGCAGGGAGGAAGAGCGCAAAGCATTTGTTATACATTATTTACTCTGCACAGAACAGCTAAATAGAGTGGCACATATGCATTTACTTATTGAGATGACTTAAAGCAAACTCATGTCAGCCATACTCCTGTTTCTATTTCCAACAGCAGTGGACAACACAGTCGACAGGTGTCCATCTTTAAATGACTACATTGTCTGGACATTTAATGATGAGTTTAAGACAAACATGATGTTTACTCCAGATGATTTTAGTTATATGGACAGTGGTTAAAAGCCCACATGTGTGCATATAAATGCTTAACTTTACAAGCAGGCCCAAAAAATTGCAGTGGTCACATATACACCAATGGCTTTTTTTCACCAAATCTTTGGTAATTATGAGTTGAAGTGAATTTCCCAATCCTCACTTTAATAAACTGTTAACCAAGGGATGTTTCTATTGCCTTAGGTCCTATTATATCAGGTTCAGAGATGAGAGCAAAATATTGATTATTCTGTCTGATGTGTGTGTGTGTGTGTGTTTCCAGAGCAACGATGCCTCAGGGAGTGCATGGAACTGGATGTACTTCATCCCCCTCATCATCATCGGCTCTTTCTTCATGCTTAACCTGGTGCTGGGTGTGTTGTCAGGGTAAGTGTCTGTGTGTGTCTCCACGAAAAATTGACAAAGATAGTATAAAAGTTGTTTATTCATTATTTTTCATCCCATATGTACATTCAAAGATGTTAAAATTCATTTATAAATATTTGTATTTTAGTGTATGTATTTAAAATGGCTAACTACTGTTTTGTGTGGTATTTGATTGTGCTTCTGCAGTGAGTTTGCCAAAGAGAGAGAGCGTGTGGAAAACAGAAGTGAGTTCCTGAAGCTCAGAAGACAGCAGCAGATTGAAAGAGAACTCAATGGTTACCTGGAGTGGATCTGCAAAGCTGGTATGTATAATACACTGTATGTTCAAATCATATTTCATGCAGAAAGACATATACATACATCAAAGAATATTATGAACTAAAATTTGACTGATCAGCTCCTTTGAATGCAGATATGGTTTACAGATATTATTATGCCATATTGGTTTGAGATGTTATAAAAACAGGGGCATGTAATGTTAGGATGTTACAAACAACTTTTTTTTTTTTTTGCTGGGGATTCACAATAAGTTTATTAATGAAAATTTCATGGGATTTCTCGTGAAGCATCAGTAGGAAATAATGACCTATACTCAGTGGGGGAACTAGTTATATATTTAACTGACGGTGAAAGTTGTTTTAATCAAAAACGTTCATGTTTTTTCTGTCGCACAACATAAATGACCTATATGTTAAACTGCAAGAATAAATTTGACATTTGTATTGTAACTAAAGTAAACTGTAACTGTAAACTCCTTTTGATATACAATTGGACTAGGAAGCTTAAATTGTTAGATGGATACATTTCATAATATTTGTTGTATATAATACTCTAAAACTCTTGTTCTTGTTTCTGTCTTTATATTTGTGATGTCTTTCACATTATACATTTCAAGTATCTCGGTGAAATGTGTACTCAACTTCTCTAGAGAGGAACAGAACAGGCGTTATACATCCTCTACAAACAAATTTGTATCAGTAATTACTGCCTTATATGCACTTAGTTAAATATATATATGCAGCCTTGATAAACATCACTCAGACTGTGCCTGTAGTCCTCTTTCTCTCTTGTCTTTTCACTCTGACCCATCTATGGAGGGCAGGATGATGGGAGGATAAGAGGAATGGGATGTTGGATGTTGGAAGGAGCGGATAAATGGGCAGATAGAAAAGACAGACCTTTGATCTTCTTTAAAAGACAATCTGCATAAAAACAAGGAACCTAAAAAACAAAGGAAGTAGGGATGTGTAACAAGCCCAGCTGCAGGCCAAGGATATTGTGTAATTCATTAAATATGTTAAACAGAATTCATTATTTACTGTATTAACACTTTTATTTGTGTGTGTGTCTTGTAGAAGAGGTCATCTTGGCAGATGATGAAAATGAAAATGATTATGATGGTACGAATTTGCTGTTCTTGTTGTACATATATAAATGTGCGTTTTTTGTTTGTTTTAAATATTGCTAATAAATCTAGCACTTTCAAAGCCATCAGCATTGCTGTATGATTACAAATACTTGCTTTTTTTAATTACAGGCTCACGTAGGAGAGCCACAAAAAACCATAAAAGCAAAGCTGAGCTTTTAAACCCAGAGGAAGGGGAGGGAGATCTGGCAGTAGGTAAGATACACACACACTCACGTTCAAAAGAAAACCAAAAGAAGAGATATATGGACATAGAGATGCTATCTGATCTTGCATATCAGCATTCCCTGACCCTCTGTCCTGCACTTCTCTCCTCATGTTACATTTCTTTCCTGTCCTCAACCCCCTCATAATTCTGCCGTTCTTTTCTCAGTCCTGCTCCTGTTACCTCCTCTCTGTTTCTCTCCTGCAACCCCTCTTTCTTCAACAGCCCTGAAGGTTTTATTCTTCAGTGTGGTATTCTGGATCTCATGCTAAAATGATCACATGTTATATGCTGCTAAAAAGTGGAGTATACCTACAAACAATCTGGTTAGAGAATAATTCTGCAACAACAGACTATATGGGACGTCATACTTGGCTGCCCTTTTCATAAGCAGATTGAAAAAGTGAATTTTGATTGAGGTTTTGTTGTGTATGATCTTTTTACTTACTGCACCTCCTACTTCACCATTTAGCTAATAATAAATCATTTACTTTGGTGAAACTTTCAGGTTCACCATTTGCCCGTGCCAGCTTGAAGAGCTCCAAGCTTGAAGGATCAACTTTCAAGCGGCGGGAGCGACGGCTACGCTTCTTTATCCGACATGTTGTTAAGTCCCAGGCCTTCTACTGGACTGTGCTATGTTTGGTGGGCCTCAACACACTGTGTGTGGCTGTAGTGCACTATGACCAACCGGAACCACTTTCAGATTTTCTATGTGAGTGCAAGGGAGGAAGATAAATGCATACCTAATATATGCATGCACAGATTATCTTCTTGGATGCACAAATACTCACAGATTACTGGAAGGGAGTGGGTTGGTAAATTCTTAAGTTAAGGTGATTAAATCCATGAAAGAATTAACAGTTAATATAAGGGCATCCAAATACACAATGTCTTTGTCTCACACTGATTATCACTGAGAAACAAAATACACAAAGGCAAAGTAGATAATTTTTCAGATACCTGACATGTTGAAGGTTTCCAGGTTTGATGATCTTGTCTCACATTTGAACTTCTCCTCCTCCTCTCTGCTTGTTTTCTTCCTTCCATGCAGATTTTGCTGAATTCATCTTCCTGGGGATATTTTTGACTGAGATGTTTATAAAGATGTATGGCCTGGGCAGACAGGCCTATCTTAACTCTTCCTTCAACTGTTTTGACTGCATTGTGAGTTCCAGTGACCTGGGACACAGGCCCAAATAAAGAAACACATACACACACACACACACACACACACACACACACACACACACACACGCACGCAAACACATGCCTGCACCCAATCCCAAACTGAGAAGCAGGTGCAAATACTCACTTCAAACATAAACATGTGCAAATGTATAAAAACTGTTCATACTTATTTGAACATTACACACCGCACTGCACTGGAAGGATGGTTTTCTAATGCGTGTGCATAACCTTCTCACTGATGTAAAAACACTACATGTTTGCATATGCTTGTGTTTGTATTAGGTGATATGTGGTAGTATATTTGAAGTGTTGTGGTCCATCATCCAGCCGGGCACATCATTTGGCATAAGTGTGTTACGAGCTCTCAGGTTATTGAGGATCTTCAAAGTCACCAAGTGAGTCAATTATAGTCTAGTTTTATTATTTCTTAATGTTCATATAATATTACACTCGTATCAACCCCAACTAAACACTAACTTTCTGTTTGTCAGGTACTGGGCATCTTTACGTAACCTTGTCGTCTCTCTGCTCAACTCAATGAAGTCTATCATCAGCTTGCTCTTCCTGCTCTTCCTGTTCATAGTTGTGTTTGCCCTGCTGGGCATGCAGCTCTTTGGTGGACAGTCAGTGCTGGTTTTCTTTACCTTGGCTTCTACCTTTGTATCTCTCTTTCTCTCTTGTTTGTATTTAATAGTCTCCATTTCATTTTCCACTAAGAAATCAGTTTCTATTAAAAGGCAGTTTGCCTGTGTTTATTTATTTTTTTTTTTTTACTTTTTTGTAGTCTTTGAAACAAACATTAGTTGTGCTTGTGAGATGCTTTTAATTCTGATTTCTCTTTTCCGTTCTTTCTTTCATCTTGCTCTTTGTGTTTGTTGCTCCTTTTCATCTCTCTCTCTTTTTCCCCTTCTAGGTTTAATTTTGAAAATGGCACTCCTCCGACCAACTTTGATACCTTCCCCGCAGCAATAATGACAGTGTTCCAGGTGAGCAAGGAATGGCGTTCTCTAAAGGGCAGGGAGAGGAAGGAGTGAGGCAGAAAAGTAGGAAAAGACGAAGACTGGATTAGGACTAAACGATTAAAGGACTAAAGAGGATTTGCACATGAAGAAGTGATATAAAGTGTAGAATGCTACTTTTGAATTCTTAAAGGTCATTAGTCAAAACCATAATTTTGATAAAGCTTGTCTTCATGTTTAAGGTGTGTGTGTCTGAGAAAGGCTGAATCTGTGGCTTTTACATTTAATTGAAACTGTGTTGTGTGCTCTAATAATGCATCAATCAATCTTTAAGACACTGGATATATATAAAATGGGTATGTTACTATTGTATGTGTGTATGTGTTTGTCAGATCCTGACTGGCGAGGACTGGAACATGGTGATGTACGATGGCATCAAGTCTCAGGGCGGAGTCCACAAGGGCATGGCCTTCTCTGTCTTCTTTATTGTCTTGACCCTTTTTGGCAATTGTATTCTTTAATAGTGAAACTTCAGGCAGAATACACAAACATGCAGATGCATGTGTAGATATTGACATATTTAGTGATGTATCTTAATGCCTATTGATCTCATTCTGTGTAAAACATATGTTTTATGTTACTTATCTAAGTTCAAATGCCAGCTGGAAGCAAAGATGTTATTGTAAGAATTACAATATACCAGTTGTTTAAGTTATTTCTGTTATGTCCATGTTGTATATACATGTTCAGATGAATTCCCACCTGCTGGGTGTCCTTTAACTTTGTGTTCAGACACTCTGCTGAATGTGTTCTTGGCTATCGCTGTGGACAATTTGGCCAATGCACAGGAACTAACTAAGGTACAATACAGTCCAGGTTTACTTTTCATCTTAGTACAGTTTCTTTCCTAAAGACTAAAAACCAAAAGGTGTATTTGCTCTTTTAGTCAATCTGTTCTGTCTCATCTCATTCATCTTTTCTTCCTAATGTCTTGCTGTGCAGGATGAACAGGAGGAAGAGGAGGCTGCAAATCAGAAGATTGCCCTGCAGAAAGCCAAAGAGGTGGCTGAAGTTAGCCCACTGTCTGCTGCCAACCTCTCCATTGCAGCGTGAGTTTTTGGCTCTATTACTATTGCACTTTTGTTTTGCTTTCTATTGTTTTGTGTATATTTTAGAACCTTTTTGCCACACATTTTACCATAGAACTTCACAGTAAGCCTCACAGAACAGGAAGCACACTCCCTCATGGCCAAAGTGTTTTTTTTTTCTATTTTAGTTTCAAATGGAGCAGAGTCACACCAGACTAGGTGTGGGAAGCATACGAAAATTGCCTGTATGCAGAAATTCTGCCTGTAAAGTTTTTGTGTGTTTTCACACCATTCTGTCATCACACTGGTGTGTAACAGCTTTTACTCTGCAGTCTTTTATATGCACCGTCAGGAACTATTTATATTTAACAGAATAGCAGTTCCGTTTCTTTAAAATATGTCCTTGCATCATCCAATGTTTTTACATCCATAGGTAGCCATGCACAATTCAACCATTTTTTACTTAACACTAAATACATTCAATGATAAACTAAAACAACAATATTTTTTTCTCCTTCTCTTGGTCAGTTTCTCATTTCCCTCTTTCCTTCTTTAAATGTCTCTTAGTTAAACTCTCTTGTGCATATTAACACGCATACACACACACAAACTGGTGTTGGGTTGATCTGGGCCAGCCCTTTTCTGGTCAGCAGAGTCAGAGACTTTGATCTGGTTTCTCTGTATACACAGGGATCTTTCCTTTCTCTCCTAGTAAAGTTCACACACACACACACACACACACACACACACATAAGACACACACATGCCCCACACTGTAGTCTCTCCATAGAAAAGCACCACAGGGGAGCTGAAGTCAGACACACAGCACATACGCACAGTACTGACCTTTGCTGCTTTGATACATCAGCCTCTGTCCACTTTATATCACACACATATGATCACAGAAGACACACAAATGCAATGAACAAATATGCCCTAAAGTTCAGTTTTAACTTATCCATGTAGACACTTACATATTATCATGGCATCTTCATCATTTTTAAATCCCACTGTTTCTGTAAAGTACGTATTGTACTTCACTGTGCTGTTAGTATTATGTCTGTGTATCAGTACATTTTATTTTATCTTTTGAGGTTGAATATTTGTTTTTCAATAGAGTGTACGTGTGTGTGTGTCTGTGTGTGTCTGTGTATGTATGTGTTTAGTTACAAAAGATACATTTGCATAGTGAGCCAATGAACCTCTACCCTGCAGCAAAGTTTGCTAGAATTGTTTGCCTAAACGTAAACCCAGAACAATGGCCACCTCTACATAACTGCATGTAGAAAATATGATGAATGTCTTTACTTGCTGCTTTTTTTTACTCCAAACCTAAGAGGACAGAGTAGAGTCTTGGATTAGAGTTTTTCTTGAAATAAAGATTAATCCATGTCCCTCTCAGAAATCTATACTTTCTACCCCATATAAAGGAAACTCATTGAAAATCTAATTTAAATAGTCCTTGTTTTTTTTTTTTTTTTTGTTCAAACACGGATTTAAATCTTGGAGACATCAGTGGTGCATGAAGAATCTCTTAAGAAGATATTCCCTGGTAGATTCAATGAGGTAGATGCCATAAAAGCTATATGAAATCAATGGAAAACTGTTGGCTACACAAAGCTTGAAAACACAGTCTGTTCTGTAACAGCCATTCAGTTTATATACATTTCAGGAATACAGTACAGTAAATCAGTTTTACATTTTCTGCTTAATTATTAAAATGCTTGGGTTTATCATTATCATCATCAAGAGCTCATGAGTACATTACATTTGCAGTGAAATTGTTTTGTATTGATTGTTTTTAGGGATATTTGAAAGAGAGGAGCTACTTTTGTAGTTCAGCATTTGGGGTGTGATGTAAAGGATACTGGAGAGGATTGGTACGTGATAAAAGTGATGCTGAAGTGAGAAAAGTGTAAACAGCACGCTTTGAAAAGGGAAATAAACATTGGAGGAAAAGGAAAGTAGAGTCGAATGAACTTGTAAAACAAAAGCTAGGAACATTTACATTTTAACAAATGGGACCATCATTTATACAACTAGGACTTGAGAAGGATACAAAGACTGCTTAGAGCAGAACAGCACAAGGCATGCAGGGACAGGGACTGATCCAAGAAGGATGAAATCTGTGACTACAAAAAGGAGGAGAAAAAAATAAATAGGTAGAATAATTTTAGATTCAGGAACAAATGACAGAGGCATGTGTGTGTGTGAATGTGTGGGTGGGTGTGTTTGTGTGTATGAAGGGTTACATTCCAAAATGTTGAATCTTTTTGGTAAAAATTTTACAATTTCTTCTGAGTTGATTTAGTTTTGGCATTTTTGAAATATATATAACTTATTTGATATTCAGTTTTTTGCAGCAGCATATTTCATGTGAACAGTAACTACTTTTCAGGGTAGGCTGACTGTTTTTGAATGGGGTATGGGTAGCCCATTTTGGAATGAAATCCTCCTTCTGTTCTTTCGTGCCATCTCACTCACCAGCTGTTTCCCTCCTCAGCAACAAAGTACACAGTGAGTGTCACAACGCTACCGACCCCTTTCTGGACTGGTATTTATTTATTTGTTTATTCATTTCTGAATCCCTTCTGTTTATTGACTTAGTAACCATTCCTTGCTTTATTTTGTGTTTCAAAACACCCCTTCCTTCTTGTCCCTTTGTTCTTAACTTTTTTATGAACTACATACCTGGCTTTCTATAGCTGTTATTTATGTTTGCTTATTTTTGAAAGTTTTTTTTTTTTTTTTTGCCTGCACCTCGCAGTACGGCTGTTGCTTTACTGTGGTTGACTGTTGGCTCTCAGAGGAAAGGGAGTTAAGTTGGTTACTGATAGAAGTTTTGGAGGGTAAGAAAGGAGGTGGTCACTGATCACTGACAAATTTTGGATGTTTTTCTAAGTAGGTTGAAAGACTGCTCAGACAGTTCAACAATAACAATTCCTGTGATCATTGTGCAACTTTAACTGTTTCTCGTGCATAAAACAAATTCATTGAATTGTAAATATTTTTAAATATCAGTTTGGGTAGGTTAAATATAGATTATTCTAACAAATTCTGACCTTGCCTCAGTGTTATCCTCCATTTTGTGCCCCCAGAAGAGTAGGGCTGTCCTGCCCTGTGCTTTGGCAAGCTGCGTAGACACCCAGAACCTTGTTCTTGTCAATCTGTCATGTTCTATACGTCCAGCTAAATGAGCCTTTATATGTCTGTGGCCTCCAGTGTGTCTTTATGTCTATTTTATGTACTTATATTTTGGGTGTTGGTTTTCACATCATCCCCATGTCTTTGTGTGTATATTTGCACAACAACATTCTTTTAACAGGTTTTAATGCTGTCAATCCCCTCTTCCCTTGCCACCCTGCTTCATTTTGTAGTAAGGAGCAGCAGAAGAACCACAATAAAGGGATCAGTAAGTCGGTATGGGAACAACGCACTAAGGAGCTGAGGAAGCAGACTCTGGCATCCAGCCGTGAGGCCCTCTATAATGAACTGGACCCTGATGACCGCTGGAAGGCAAGAGCAGGGAGGGAGGAGCACAACAATGTAAAGGACAAGGACAAAGGCCATTAGACTTGTGATATCAGTGTACACAAGTGACGGCAATGATGATGCTGATGATTAATTATGCTACATGTTCTTTATTTGTAGTTTATTATTTATTAATAATAGAATTGCTATCACTAATCTATATATTGGCTGGGCAGTACCAAATGTGACTATATTACAATTAAAAATAAAATCTTTTCTTTTGAGAAATTGTCCATTTATCCTCCCCTTGCAGGTGAACTATTCACGGCATATCCGTCCTGACATGAAGACCCATCTGGATCGGCCCTTGGTGGTTGACCCCCATGAGAACCGCAACAATAACACAAACAAAACCACTGCCAACAATTCAGACCTCTGCTTTAGCCAGCACCATCCTGCTGATGAGCTCCACAGGCAAACATGCCTCCATGAACACGGTGGACAAGTAGGAGAGGGTGGTGGAGGAGGTTCAGGCCCAGTCAGGCCTTCCTTGGAGCGGGGGGAGTCCACTGAGAGCAGACGGAGCCGTAAAAGCGAGCACCACCGTCATACAGCTAATGTTCAGTTGGATGCTACAGTGATTCAAGGGCCAGGCTCGCAGGAGAGGCCATCCAGGCGCCATCACCACATCCGGAGTGGCAATCAAGGGGGAGGGCAGTCTGAACATAGAAAGCCTAGGTCACATCGAAAGACTTCAGAAGACAGTGAAGATGGCGGGGGAGGAGCTGGAAAATCAGGGAGACACAAGAGCAAGGGGGTTGACCGGGGTGGAGAAGGAGGAGAGAAGGAGGGGCCGAGGCCAAGAAGAAATCGTCATAGCAACCAAATGGATGGCGAGGGGAAGAGGATGTGTCAGCACAAAAGGAAGTATGTCCAGTGCCCCACAGTGTATATGATGTAAATTTCAGTTTCAACAAAGACATATTGACTTTTTATGGTGTTCTGACGTCCTGATCCAAAAAGTTACACATTCATCCTTTCAAATCCTCATTATCTCTTTCTGCTTTTTTTCTGCTGATATTTTGTTCATGCTCCTGTCACATCACTTCAATTCTCATTACTTCTGTCTGGATACCACACTGTCCTTTACCTTATTTACCCTTTTGCTTTTCTTTTTCTTCCCTCTTTCTAGAAATTGCAGTGTTCCTAACCTCTCTACCACACGGCCTATCCAAAAGAGCCTCTCCAGGCAAGACAGCCAGTATAGTGAGGATATGGACAATCTCATGAACACCAAACTGGTCTCTGGCTCTACCCCACCTAACGAGGGTCACCGTAATCCAGTTGCCAACCGCACTGTGGCCCCTGGCTTTGCATCTGCCCTCCACCTTGCTAACAGTGGCACCCATGGGAGTTTGGTCACACTAGATAGCTATGGGAACATTGGACATCACCGTGCCAGCAGTGTCATCAGGCTGCCCCACCCTGACTACACATCTGTAGACATGCCAATTTTTCCATCTACCAATGCCATACTGCAGGGTAAGTATAGTTATCCAAAGCTATTCACTTTATGAGTCTCCCCAGTATCTTTTCTGAGATTTGTGGTTCCAATTGTAACCATCTTCTTTCACGTTGCCATTATTTGGGGCTGTGTGGTTAAAAAAAAAAAAGGGTTGGATACTACTGGTTAAATAGTAATCATTCTTTTTCTGTCCATGCTTATTCTTTTTTCAATCCCTCTTTTATCCAGTCAACAAGAACGCTAACACAGAGCCTCTGCCAGCAAAGGAAGATAAAGACGATGATGATGACGAGAAGGGAGGTGAAGGAGGACCTAGACCGATGCCGCCCTTCAGCTCCATGTTCATCCTGTCCACCACCAACCCGTAAGCGGGTTACAAATAAATCTGCACACACACACACACACACACACACACACACAGTCCTACACAATCTAGACACACATGTAGTGACATACATGCTTGAGATATTTACCTGACACTTTTTTAAATCTGGCTTCAGTATCTGAGTTAAACGCTTCATGAAAAAATGATCTACTATGAAGTCAGAGCTACATCATTTGTTCTCACAAAGGTGATCCAATAATATCCATAGCACAAATGCAAAAGAAAGAAGTCTGTTGTCTGCTCCTAGGTTTCGGCGGGCGTGTCACTACATCTGCACCCTGCGTTATTTTGAGATGTGTATCCTGCTGGTCATTGCCATGAGCAGTATTGCCTTGGCTGCTGAAGATCCTGTCTGGCCTGAATCCCCTCGCAACAATGTAAGAAATTATACATACGTACATTCATGCACGAGTTTTGTTGCATGAAAAGTTATGTGTATACATGTTATTGCAATAACAATTTTCAATTTACTCTTTTTCTTGGTTACTCCAGGCCTCTGACTGGAATGATGAAGTGAATAATTAAATAAATCTTATAACTTATCACATGAAACATGTAAATGAAGCACTTAAATCTGCCTTTTTTTTTTTTATTGTCAGTGTTTTAAAGGAGAGAGTGAGACAAACTGTTGCATTTATAGAGCAGCTTTGTGCAGGTGTATTAATGTAATATACCTATAATTAGAAATCTTGTTTTTTACATCTTTATACTCTCATTCATATAATAATAAAACAATGGCATTTGTCCAATATATGAAAAATACTGTATGGTAATTATAAGTACAATATAAAATAGTAAAATGTAAATTGCAGATAAATTATTTTTGGATAGCTGAATACAATGGTCAATATACCTGTTTTCTCTTTGTGTAGGTTCTACGCTATTTTGACTATGTCTTCACAGGAGTGTTCACTTTTGAAATGCTGATAAAGGTAAGGCTGTTTCCCAAATCAGAAATCAACCACTTATTTTAGAGGTATTGAGGACCCCATCTCGAATGAGGAGTGCTCACTAAGGTAATTCACACATCCTTGCTCAGAAGCTCACATCATGCTTTCTCTCTCTCCTGTAGATGGTTGATCTGGGGTTGGTCTTGCACGAGGGCTCTTATTTCCGGGATTTGTGGAACATCCTTGACTTTATAGTGGTTAGTGGTGCTCTGGTGGCCTTTGCCTTCACGTAAGTCTCCCTCCTACTTTTCCCCGTTCTCTCCTTTCTTCCTTTCTTCCCTCATTAATACTTTTTGTTCCCTGCCTTCCTACTGCCTCACTGGCACCTTGCGTGTCCTGTTCTTGTCTGTTCAGCCATATCTCATTTTTCTTCCTCTCCTTGACTTCTGTTCTTTCATTCTCTCTCACACATTTTCTATCACCCCCTTAGCATTTCTCCATTCCCATATGTCATGTCCCATCATTAATTAAGCTTTTTCTTATACTATACTTACAAAATGCCAGTCTGGTATAGTGCCTCCTGCTTTTCTCTCATTCAACAATGCCCCCACAACGTTGCCATTTCTAAGCCCTGCTACCACCTCTATGCTTCTACATATTATAAAAGAATATCCCAAAATTGCTTTCCTATCCTCCTCCTCCTGTGAGGGTGAGGACCACCCTTTGCACCTGTAACCCTTTAGTGCCCAGGGCGTTCTATAGTCAAAGGCCCGATGCAAAGCCAGGCCAGGTCATGCTGAGCTTGCTTCCACAAATCACCACATCCTTCTCCTCAACAAAGCAGGTACTTTAAACTCTACTTAATCTGCATGACTGTGAGGATAAAACACAGTTACAGTTGCTTAACTCAGTTAAGGTTAGTGCTTGGATTATGAAGTGATACAAATGGTAACTTTGTAGAGGTATAGTTTTTGCATGGTTAAGAAGAATAAAAAATGAATCATACCTTCAGGAGTGCAGTCAGTGTTAAATATAATGTGATGTGGGTAGTAGCTTAAAGATTTATAGTACAAGAAGTACAATAGGTTGATAATAATGCTGCAGTATCTGCAGAAATATAAGGATGTGCTTGAATCTATTTCATGACATTAAAAATCCAATTTGTATTTTCAGGAAACGGAATTATATTTTGCATTCATGAACCATGGGCGTTTAGCTTTTTGTTGGCTTGTGTGGGGTACACCTGAGTGGGATAAGGTTTGGGCTTTGGTGATTTTAGGCCTGTATACTTTTTTCAGCATTCAATCCTTCTCTTGTGTTGGCTATTTGGGATGGAACAAGGGAACAAGGTTTTCCAACAACAATAAAAACCTCAGCAAGTAATAATTTATCTGTGTATGATATTAGGTACAGTCCTCCAGTGTGAGGAAATGCATCCCAGTACAGTAGCCCTGTAATGTTTTTTGCATCTAAATGTAGCATTTTAATATTATGAAGTCTGACACAACTCCACTATTCACTACATCCTACAAAACTATCACATAGTTGAAGCTCTTTGTGCAGTCAGTATTAAAGGCTTCACAAACAGGAATTTTTGCTTGCTTGTTATATTTGATTATATAAGGTATACCTGATGAAATGATGGCTAAGTGTACGTATCTGATTGCCTCTCTATCTCTGTTGGCTCTTCACTGTGCCTTTAAGTTGTTTTTCTATCGTTCTAGAGTTTTGTCCTAGCAAGTCAGGTTTCAAACTACCTGAAGTGCTAGTATTGCCTAAAGTTGTTTATTGTAACCAAAGAAGAAATGAAATGAAATGCTATCGCCACATAGAATTCTGTCCGGTCCCTCCTTTGTTTCTTGTCCATCCCATCATCTATTTGATCATTTGTGGCAATACGCAAAATTTTTCATCACATAATTTGATATTTATCATTAGCTTGTGCATCAATGCATTCAGGATGTTTCTGGATTTCTAATATACTGTTTGTGGTTTTATGTCAGACCTGCATAAAATAAAGTATAAACATGGCAGGTGCTCCAGGGTTCTGGTGGTGGTACCCATAGACAGGTTTATGTGTATGTTGGACACATAAACCTGTCTGTGTTTCTGTTTCTGTGAATATGTCTCTGTGCTTTAACTCCACATCCTCTCACCTCTTTGTGTTACATGTTTATATGTGGTTTAACTTCATCTGCATTTCTTCTTTCTATGACTAAATCTGTCATCTTCAGGGAAATGGTACATATAGATGTATGCAGTAACACCTGAGGTAAAATTACTGTAAAACAACTCAAGTAAACTCAAGTACTCACAGAAAACTTTAGATGATCAAAGAGCACGTGAAACTACATAGCAGCTAAACTGATTTAAAAGTGTTTTTTACATGAATATTGATGTTAATGTGAGTAATAAATGAGTACCAGACAGAGAACTGCTATTATACATGAAGTCTGGTATGTTAAAGAAGACAAAACACGAAACAATTAATTAAGCCAGTGTGACAAATAAATCACGATTTGACTATGAAAGGGGTTAACGACACTAATGGCTGATGGGGAGATCCGAACCAGTCAGGACAGACTCATACACATCCAGATAGTGCCTTAATTCAATTGGTGCAAATCAAACAGCACTCCAGAAAGGCTCAGCAGTCTCATTGGAGATGTTTATCACGCCTTTAATCCAATTAGTCTGGTCTGAGGGCAGCTGATGTCTTGGACCGTTTGTACCACTGTCACATTTCTGCCGCCGGACTGAGCTTTATGTTCAGACAGGCTTCAGAAGAGAAGACGCCTTCGTGCTCACAGACTGAGTTTGGTTTGTTTAAATGAATACCTTAACATCTTTTATTTTTATTTTTGTATTTATTCTTTACCAGGCAATGTTTGTTCTAGCAGACATTATATGTTTAACATTAGTTTCTATGTAGGCGTACTGTTCTTATAGCTGTCTTAATTAATAGTTTAGACACTGGAATCCGCCTCTATCTCATGAGGTTTAAGCTCAGTTTATCTGTGGTTTTGAAAGGTTGAGGTTGACTGTGGACCAAATTGGAATTGTAAACTGGAGTTGAAAGCTTTAGGTGTAATTATATAATATTGTTATAAAATTATTAGTTCAGTTAAGTAAATAACTATTATGTGTTATCAGTCATATGTAATTATCTAATTGTCATTTCTAATGTCAGTTTTACTTATGCTTTTCATGTTCTTATATGCATACGTGTTAATTAACAGTAGCCTATGGAGGGTTGAGCTAGCAAAAAGCAGGCGTTGTATTCTGTTTTTTTTATTTTTCCTCTTTCTGTCTCATATGGGTGTTTTCCTTCAAAATTCCTCCTTTCTCTATGTCCCATTCTGTTTCTGTCTTTTGTGTCTCACCTCTTTCTCATCTCTCCGTTTGGACCACCAACAGCGGCGGCGGGTAAAGTTCTCTTTTTCCTCCTCATTTTCTCCTTTGGCATTCAATGTGCCTGTTCTTCTGACCATGCAGCTCTTTCCTGTTCATCCATCCCTCGTCACAGTTGACTTCTATACCTGTCTATTCTTCCCTGTTTTCCATTGTTCACCATGGAAGAGCTCTGACCTAAACACAACTGCACCTCATGTTGGCCTGTGTTAGTTCTGTAACCCAGTCTCACAGACACCATGTGATATTTACAACAAATGTACAAATTACAGGTTCATCACAGAAAAACATGATTCATACAGTAAATGTGGACAGAACTTGCATCAAAAAGTCCCCATATGGAGTCAGTGCTGTATAACATAAGAGTGGTTAACAGACATGCACACACACAACACACACCCCAATGTGCGTGTGCAAGCTTGCACACACAAAGCCTGTTCACACAACCACCAACAATCTACCATCTGGTATAACAGCTGTAAGACAAGCAACTGTACACACAGCTGTTTTCTCCCATAAGGACCACTATCAGTGACCTTTGATCTTAATCTTTTCACTCTGATCTTTATAGAGAACACGTGAGGAATTTAGAAAAATATTTTTTGAGTCTAAAAAAATCTGGGCTGATACCCAGCAGTTAGCCAGTTATTTAAATAAACAGGTCATGAATTTCTGTTTACAGTCTGGCCCATTTTTAGCATCAGTTAGCTCCCATGTTATTTCTTCAGAATCTCATTCGATATTTAGTTTGATACTAAAGTCTGTTAACTGGCAGGCTCAGTTCTGGTTCATAAATTTGTTGGCTTAGATTTTTAAATGGTGTTCAGTGTGGCTGAAAGTATAGTGTAGTATTTTTTCTTTTTTCCTCACGCATGTACCTATAAACCAAAGTAATAAAATGGTTTGGCTCAACAATATCTTTGTCTTTGCCAAAAGACAAGATTCCATGCTGTTTGAACAATGCTGTGAAACCAGTAGTCCTAGTTGTAGTTTATAATTTATAGAAATTAACTGGTTGAATCATGAAAAGAGAGAGTTTGGCTGTTCATTTGAGATTTTACTACTTAAGAAACTGTGACCCTAATTTGTGACTTATGTTTAAAATTTAAGGACTTTACATTTTACTATCTGCAATAGAGAGCATTTTCAGGCTATCATTACATTAACAGGGGGGACTCTTTACTGTATTGTAAGTTACTACTCTAACAAGACTTCCATTAGGCAGCTGCTGACAGAAAATACAGGGTTGTAAATGTCTCACTGAGGCCACGACTAAACTCTCTCTGCAAATGTTTGTGTAGAATAGAGTTGTCCATTACTCTAACTGCTGCTTAAAGGAAGAAATACTGCAGCATGGAAAGCAAGGTTTCAATGCAGCATGAAAATAGTTCACCATTAGCTGGGCATGTGCAAGGCAAGGCCAAGCCATGTTTGTAAAGCATTGAAATACTTTGCAAAGTACTGAACAAGTGTAGCTACTAGCATTCAGACAGGAATGATATCATTTGTTCCCATAGCATGTACTATAGTAGTAAAACACCAACCTAACTCTAGCATGTAGCTACAGTGCTAACCTCACAATTAGACATAAGGCTATAGCGTTATGATAGCAATGCTGCATGTATTGCTATGTGTTTAACCCAAACGTAGTTACTCATTCTGAGTTAACTCGGACACAAATATCATCAAGGAAAAGCTGCCCACTGCTGTTTTGCAATGGAGAGGATTGAGCCTGTTATCCTTGTAAACCTGCTTACTCTGTCACTTTTGTGTCTGTGTGGGTTTTGTGAATGTATGTCTGGATGTGTGTTGGGGTGTATGCACTTATACACACACAGGGGGAGCAGTAAGGGAAAAGACATCAGCACTATCAAGTCTTTGAGGGTGTTGAGAGTGTTGCGACCTCTGAAGACTATTAAACGTCTTCCCAAACTCAAGGTATGTAAAAAATATTTCATCTTAACTTTTCTGGAAGCAGAAGATGCACCTAAACAATTCTTATTCTTCACTTTGCTGAAAATATTATATCTTTTACGTTGCTACCAGACAGCAGTACAAATTGGACACTAATGTATTGTCTTTTCATTTTAACCTGCCACCTTTCAGTAGCAGTTTGCTGCCAAAATTCAATACCATAATACACAAATGATTTCAAACCAGTGTGTTTCTTTCATAAAACAATTACAATCTGCCTTTCTGTTCCTCCCTGTCTTGATCCTCAGGCTGTGTTTGACTGTGTGGTGAACTCTCTGAAGAATGTGCTCAACATCCTGATTGTCTACTTACTCTTCATGTTCATCTTTGCTGTCGTGGCTGTGCAGCTGTTCAAGGGACGCTTCTTTTACTGCACTGATGAATCCAAAGAGTTTGAGCGTGACTGCAGGTCAGGAAATACCAATTCCACAGTATTTACATTATTTACATTCAGTACTGAATTCAGCTTAGTCATGCATTATGGTTGTGCACAGTATGTTTTCAAGTGTTTCTTCCCCTTGATCAGAAACACGCTAATATATACACTACCAGTCAAAAGTTTGGATACACTTTTCCATTGAATTCAATAGGAAAGTGTATTCAAACCTTTGACTGGTAGTGTACATTTGGACTCTTACCTTCATGTATTGTTCTGGTGATGTGTATTCCAGGGGCGAGTATCTAGTGTATGAACGTGATAACGAAGTGAAGGCGCAGAAGCGGGAGTGGAAGAAGTACGATTTCCACTACGACAATGTGGCTTGGGCCCTTCTCACCCTCTTCACCGTGTCTACTGGAGAGGGGTGGCCGCAGTGAGTATACATGAACATACCGAGTCCTATCAGGAACACACTCTTTCTGGCAACCTATAATGCTCTCCTGTTTCCTTTTCTTCCTCTGCAGGGTGCTGAAGCATTCAGTGGATGCGACTTACGAGAACCAGGGCCCGAGCCCAGGATACCGGATGGAGATGTCCATCTTTTACGTGGTGTACTTCGTGGTCTTCCCCTTCTTCTTCGTCAACATCTTCGTGGCTCTCATCATCATTACCTTCCAAGAGCAAGGGGACAAGATGATGGAGGATTACAGTTTAGAAAAGAATGAGGTGAGCAAGGATTACAGAGATTAAGAATACTGGGAGGCTGACTGGAAGGCATGAAGGGGGAGGACTTCAAATGTGGGGGACAGAAGGGACAGATAAAGTAAAGGGGGAAGACAGGAGAAGATAAACACAAAGCATTTGTTTTTTGTTGGTTTTTTTTTGCAGAGAGCCTGTATAGACTTTGCTATTAACGCCAAGCCTCTGACACGCCATATGCCGCAGAACAAGCTGAGCTTTCAGTATCGAATGTGGGAGTTTGTGGTGTCGCCACCGTTTGAGTATACAATCATGGCAATGATTGCACTCAATACAGTTGTGTTGATGATGAAGGTAAAAGTCTATATTCTACAAACACAGAAACATTAATATGCAAATGAGCACAAATGTTAACAGAACAGCATGAACTACTAACTATTGAGCTGCTGAAGTTAACTTCTGTCTCTCTTTGTACCGTTATTTCTTGTTGTCTCACCCTCAGTTGCAAAACATGCAGAGTCATTAGATTGGACTTATTTAGATGTTGTGTACACTGTTTCCTGTGATAAAAATATATGTCTGACTCACTGCTGCGTGAGCTGAACTCTTGCCTCTTCATGTGTCTTTACACCTACCTCTGTTCCTTTCCCTGGTGTGCGTGTGTGTCTGTATGTATGTATGTCTAAATTATTGCACACCTTTCTGGGCATATGGTAATCCATTCCCTTTTATTTGCACACTGGTTTGCTGTTATGAATCCGTGTGCCGCTTGCGTGCATGTGTGTGTGTGTTTGTTTATAGTATGACGGAGCATCTAATACCTATGAAACTGTGTTAGCCAACCTGAACATCGTGTTTACGTCCCTCTTCTCCATGGAGTGTGTACTCAAGATCATCGCCTTTGGAGCACTGGTGAGTGTGTGTGTGGGTTTGTGTGTAATGATGTACTGCTTCACTGTATTTTTGTAGAAAGTGCAAAAATCTATTATTATTAGTATCATTATGGTACAAGAATAAATATCTGACAGGCAAAATAAAGTCAATGGCAGAGATTTAGCAGACCAACTTAACAAGGTTTTTAACATTTCACTAAGGACAAACAAAAAGCACCATCTAAAAGTCACTATAGATCCAGTCTAGCATGATAGATATTCACCCTTAATTTAAAGCCCAGGAAAAAGCTCTCACACATTAAGGTGAAAAGGTATTTAAAGCTTCTCCATCAGATTTGTCTTTCTATTTTTGCACCATTGGGCTGTCTAAATGTTTTGGATCACCTATTATAATTAAAATGTACAGAAAAGATAGTTTAGGGAAAATGTTGGGAGGAGATATAGGACAGATTGGAGGGGTACTAGAGTATTTAGAAGGAGAATGAATGACAGCTAGGCGGTAAAAAGGGAAGCAAAGATTACAGTGAAGGAGGAGATTTAACAGGATAGTATTTAAATCTGCTAAGGCACATTCACACACACCCATGTCCCTCAAAATGATATACACAAATAACACTGTGTCCCTACAATGTCTGTGTGTACGTGCGTAGGTCTGTCATGTTTTATTTTAATAGGCCATCCCATGCTTTCTCTGTATCCCTGAACTTGTCTAATGCACAGTTTGACTGCAGGCAATATGTAGGAGAGCAAAAGAAGCAGACTTCACTCATTAGCTTTTTATCCTCACTATCCCACGGCCTTTCACTTTAAATCACTCTACTTTAAAGAGAACATTTAAAAACTACAATATCTAATTAGACATGAGCCAGAATACAGACTATACAGTGATACAATGTATGATGTTTGATGGCTGGGTCAGTCTTCTGATGCAGTACAATTTGTCCCTAACATGTCAGTTAGCATTTATCCAACATGCTGTCAGTGATGGTTCATTTGTCTCATCTTATTTCTTTGCTGTTCCTGTCGAACACTGATGTTTCTTTTTTTCACTTTGTTGTTCTCTTTCTTTTTCTGTCTGGCCAAATTTCTCTCTGTCTTACTGCTTCATTTCATTTTCTCTTCACCTCTCAATCTCTTTCTGCCTTTCTTTTTTTTTTAATATTACTTCAACCTTGCCCTACCCTTTTCCTTGTTATTTTAATGTGGTCTGTTTATGCTCCATTTCCTTGCATTGCCGATTTCTATGTCAATATTTTATCTGTTTTGTTCCTTTCTTATTTGCTCTTTGTCTGCCTCCCTGACATATCCACATCTGTCTACATTTTACTGTGTGTCATCACTGACTTACGTTCCCTATTTCCACTTCATCCTCCTTTCCATCTTCTCTATTCGCCTCCTGCCTGTCTATCTTCTCTGTCTTCTCTTCTTTGTTCTCTCTCATCCTGATCACAGAATTATTTCAAAGATGCCTGGAATATTTTTGACTGTGTGACAGTTCTGGGCAGCATTACTGACATCCTGGTTACCGAGCTTGGGGTAAGTACCAGGGTCTGAGACATATGTTTATGTTTGAGAGATCTGTAGTCTGGTTCAAATCTGTGAACAAACATATGTAGTATTAGCAGTGTTTGTGTATTTTGTGTATTATGTTTGTTGAGCAAATATGACTGTGACTTTTGGAATGTGTCTGTGTTTTATACATCAGTCACACTGTCTAAAAAAACATATAGTAGACAAGAAGAAGTTAGAGTAGAGCATGGGATAGAGGGCACAACTGAGCCTTCCCTTGCTCAGTCATGCGAGAACATCTCTTGAAAGTCTTATATAATTGTCCCAGTTGGTGGAGCAAGGAGAGACCAGGCTTCAGGTAGCCTGAGACACTGACAGCAAGCAGGAAGGATGCTGATGTGCTGTTAACGTGCCAGTGCACAGCTTCTGCAAACAATCCAATATCCAGTCAGATTGAATCTTGGGTGGCCAGTCTGTGGCTTTGAAGGTGCATCAGATGTCTGACAACATTAGACCTGCTAAGACTGTTATATCACCTGAAATCCTCAACAGGGTAAAATTAAGCACAATCTGAGTTTATTTGTCAGCAAATGAGGTAACATAAAATACTGATATGCGTGCTATTCTCAGTAATTGAGCACATGAAACTAGATGCCCTTTTTGAAGGATTATTTTGCCTAGAAATTATTCCTGAAAGTGTCTTTAGACAACTTGAGGTGGCTTTCTCATGAAGCACAACTGCATATGAAGTTTATGTATGTATGTAGGAAATATCAGAAATGAATCCACCCATATCAGTGGAAACTCACTAACATCTGAACAATTACTACTTTAGCTGTCTGAACACACCTTAAGTGTTCTCAGAAAGATTTACAGGTAGAACTGTAACTCTGTATTCTTGTTTTTGTATTTGTATACAGCTGTGTCTGTTTTTTATTTTTTTGTTTGAGAATATATTTTTCCAACAATCAAATTGTCTTGATTCCTGGTATCCCTTCCCTTTGTATATAAATGTACAAAATATGCAGCAAGAAACCTGCTGCTGTGCTCTGTAATGACTTTTGTTTTTTTTTCTTTTTATCTTTTTACATGCTTTCTTTAAATTGTCTACAAACTTAACGACGATCTACTGTAATCTACTTCGCCCCACTCACAACAACTACTTCCTGCAATTCCATCCAATCAAAATGCACTATAAATCCTCTGTGTCCATGACAACTGGCTTGGCGAATCTCTCTGTTTGTTCCTCGAATCAACCAAATATCCAAAAATTTGCTGCTATAAACCATATCTCTGCAACATCCACATGTAGATGGTTTGTAATTTTTTGGATATATTATTTTACTGTATCTTTTGTACCTGCATCCCAGTCAGTATTTTACCTGTGGAATGTGCATGTTTTGCTGGACCCCTACCCTAAACCCACAATTCTGAGAGAACTCAGAGATTTATAAAATTTTCAATTTTTCACCAAGTTTACCAACCTTTCTCAGTCACTTTGTCCACAAACACACACACACACACACACACACACACACACACACACACACTACTATGTTCTGTGAAGACATAAAACATACATACAAGCCCATACATAAGACAGTGACTGGCAAAGTGTTTGCAGTAATGGCAGAGTGTGTCCAAATCTTTGCCCGCGACAGACTGAACCAGGGACTTGACTGACAAATGACCCATTGCATGTCTTTGGCAGGAACCCCCCTTTTTTTTTTTCTTTACAATATTCGCATACTCAGAGCAATATAATACATGCTGAAATCTGCATGGGCCTGCTGCCAACCCCTTTTCAGCACTTTAAGTCTCAAATTGTACTTTTTAGTTCTTTACTGTGGTAAATGTGGTATGTATGTTATGTATTACATTACAGGTTTAATATAAATCAATAATTATTTGCATTTCTTAAAAAATAAAATATGAAAAGGCACCATCAAAAATCAGTTAAACATGTTTTTGTCTTGTCTCAACTATAAATTATAGTTTGTAATGCACATAATCAGTCTGATGAGACTGAAAATATATTAACCTGAGGGATAAAATGACCTAAGTGTTGCTCCTTCAACCACACACTTGCTCTTTTTTGATATCACTACAGCTATAGATGATGCATTGGATGATGCATTGCTGCTTTGCCTTGTATTAGTGCACATTTGCATGCTGTGGACTTGTGCTGTTTTAAAATATTGTGAAATTTGCCTTAAGAGAATTAGTGCATTTGGTTGTCTTTCCAAGAAAATGTACCTGCCCTCAAACTACTCACCAATCCTACTACAGAAAAACGCAATTGGATGAAACTTGTCACATTTGGATGACTTCCTTTCCCTTGTGTTTGTTTGGTTTGATCTAACCTAATGGATATGAAAAGCTTGTTGGAGCCTTGCTGATTTGAGTTTGAGTTTGCTTTGACTTGTTTTGTTCCTGCTCCTTTCATTTGTATTGAGTTTCAATCTTCCCCAGGTTGACTATTTTTATTTTTATAATTATATTTTTGGTTGTTTAAGGAAAGTTGTTTGCACATTTTTCACTTCCACTAACTGTTCTCCCTTTATTTCATCACCCTCTCCCCCCTTTCTTGTCTTCCTTTATTGCTTGCCTCTTCTTTACCTTCACTTTTCTGTCCTCAACTTTGAATCCTAATCCTTTCTACACTTCCCTCTCTCTTTCTGCCTCTCTGTCTTTCTGGTTATGCTATGGCTGTACTGTAGAATAATTTCATCAACCTAAGTTTCCTGAGGCTGTTCAGGGCAGCTCGTCTCATCAAGCTGTTGAGGCAGGGTGAAACCATCCGCATCTTGCTCTGGACCTTCGTTCAGTCCTTCAAGGTTTGCAGCCAGTTATATAACCTTATCACACAGAAAATATATGCTCATATATGTATGTACACATTTGATATTGTGTGCATAAATATGCATAGACAGTGTCTAGGTGCAGTTTCATGTATCGTACATAATGCTTTCATATGTTTTAAACTTAAAACCAAACAAGTAACGTGTCTCTCCTCAGGCACTGCCTTATGTTTGCCTCCTCATTGCCATGCTGTTCTTCATCTATGCCATTATTGGGATGCAGGTGGGTGAGAATCTTAATCTAAAATGGGCTGTATTTCTTTTGGGGTACATTAAATACATTTTCTAGAACAATGATGAGGAGGGAAATGAGAAGCTAAAGAGGGAGACTGAGAATGATAATAATGGTCATTAGGAATTGGTATATGATGGGAGAAGGAGTGTTTATGAAAACAGTGGCAATGGCATGTGTGAAGTTAAGTTTCATATTCCAACTTTTTAGCCCCACTTTAATCTCAAAAAGAAGGCCTAATAGATGACTGACAACTATAGATGGTTTTGCAGTATTAAAAACATTACTGTGTTTAACAGCTCTTTGGGAATATTGCTATTGAAGAAGATGGAGAGAGTGCAATCGACCAGCACAACAACTTCAGGACCTTTTTCCAGGCTCTCATGCTTCTGTTCAGGTGCTTGTGTGCGCGTGTGTGTGTGTGTGTGCGCGCGTGTGTGTGTGTGCGCGCTGAAGAATACGTAAACAATAATCTCTCAAATTGTGTGCAATGTTGATTTGTTTATCTTTGTGCACACCTATGCTGTATCCCTGTGTTCTCTAAGCAGGTTCTTTTCTCTAGATCCATTTAAAACAAACCTCTTACAGTCTTGATAACTTATCAAATTCTTAATGATTCAAATCATCTTTTTTATATGTTTGTAGGAGTGCAACAGGGGAGGCATGGCACGAGATTATGCTGGCATGTTTGGGGGGTAAGGAGTGTGACCCCCTTTCAGGGAATACAGAGCCAGAGTGTGGCAGCCAGTTTGCCTACCTCTACTTTGTCTCCTTCATCTTCTTCTGTTCATTCTTGGTGAGCACATACTACGTGATCAAATATCCTCACAAACACACTGTCATTATCTTGTTGATCCAAAAAGCATAAAACAATGTATATATTAAGTTACATTCACAGGCAGAAAGTAGTTATATAAAATAGTTCAGAACGACACACACATATCAGCGCTTCAGTACATTGCTGTATGCAACCAGTGTAGAGAGAAGTAGTGATGAAAACAAAGACAGTTTTGATAGATGTATTATATTCTATATATGGATGGAAACATAATCAAGCAGCAGACAGTCTATATGCTGTTATATTATACAGTACAACCATGCCTAAAATGTAAAAAAAAAAAATCCTGTTTATGTTACCATAACCTCTTCTAGCTCTTCCGCCAAGGAATTTGAAATTCCACATTTTTTCTTTCAACAAACTGATCAGATATGCACTTCTTGAGGCTCTGAAGTTGCTCTGTGTCTCTTGCCTAAAGGTACAAAAAGAAATCAGCAATTCAACAGCGGACAGGCAATTTAACATGTTCCTGGTGGTGTTCCATAAAATATAATAATTAGAATAATGATTTTTAAATTTTGATAGTGATTTTGAAATTCAGTTTGAATGATTTCCTCTTGTAACATCTGCTGTTTAACTTTCTACTTGTGTGTGCGTGTGCGTGTGGGTGTGCGTGCATGTATAGATGCTGAATCTGTTTGTAGCTGTCATCATGGACAACTTTGAATACCTGACTAGGGATTCATCTATCCTTGGACCTCACCACCTGGATGAGTATGTCAGGATATGGGCCGAGTATGATCCTGCTGCCTGGTGAGTGGTAATGTGCATATGTTCAGGTGCACGTACACACATACAAAGAAACATAACAGTAATTCCTATTTGCTTGCAATTAAATTTCTGCTGCAGTTGGGTCTGTTAAGTTAAATCTATGAACATGTTACATTTAGTTTAAGGTTGTATTTGTCCACATGCGGCCACATAGATATTATTCACAACCTCACATTCAGACACAAATGCTTTATTGTGTGTTTCTTGTACTTGTTTTAATAAACTTGTTTACACAGTGCAAGGCCCGCACACAAAGAAGGAACTTCTCAACAATTTTGTGACTGTTTGGGTTCTTTTTTTGGTAAAACGTCAACACGAGGTATTTAAAAAGACAAAGAGGAATTAAACTAAGTATAGCTGCAAAGGATTTGAGTATAACCTCATCAGGCATCTGGTTATTTCTGTCACACTGTACTCCCTGCACTCCCTTTTCCTCCACCTCCTCCCCTTTTGTGTAAATTGTTTTGTGCCCTACTACTTCCTAAACCTTTTCCCTCTCTCGGAATCTGTATACTGCCAAAACCTTAATATGGCAAAATCTGCACTGCAAACAAACCCCCCCCATGTCTATTTCTGCAGTCTGTCTACTATAGACATGCTAAGTTTCATGGTATCTGTATTCAGTGCTTGTGTGTTATCCTCATGATGTCCTGTAGACTGCAAATAAACTGCTTTGAAATTGGAAAAATGAGGAAAAAGGAAAGGGAAATGTGAGAACGAAAGGGTAATAATTATGTTTACAGGAAAGATCTTTGATTTGCTGATTATAGGTTAACTCTTCTGCAACACAAGCTGTAGTTTGTTTGCCTTAGAAATCAATTGAGATTTATAAAATGATATCCATCTACTTCTTTTCAACGTGTTACCTTGATGTACATTCCATAATTGTGAAAATATTGTCTTTCTTGAAACTACATTATCTTTTTTTTTATCTACAAGCTCACTAACTAGGAAATGGACACTGCTGCACAGGAACGAGGAGACCAGAAACACAGACACACGACTGACGTTGAACACATATTTAAGAGGGAGGGGATCTGAACACCAAAGGCAGTTATTAAGCATTTAGCTGTTTACCCCAGCAGATGGTTTTGCACTCTGTTAGCAATTCCTTAATTACATTGTGCACACATCCATTTAGGGGTTGAACTAAAGGGAGGAAGGAAAGGGATGTCGAACTAAAGAAGATGAGTAAGAGGGTGAAAAAAATGGCAGAATAAAGGAGGATTATAGGAAAAGTGACATTGTATTAGCAGTGCTAAGGACACATTTAACAGTGTGTGGCATGCAGTGAAGTGTTTTATTATTTGCGTATATATGCAGTTTGCATAGATGCCTTCAGGTGTAGATGTGTTTAAGGGGGTCTGTTATTTACATATTGTATCTTCTGATACAGTGTACTTGTCAATCTGTGCTTTTCCTCCCAATGTTTCTCTTTTTTATGGATGTTGGCGTGTGTGCGTGTGTATGTTTGTGTTTAACTGTGTATAAATGTGTGTTTCTTAACTCCCCTGTATTCTTCTTGCAGCGGGCGCATTCATTATAAGGACATGTACAGTTTATTGCGAGTTATCGACCCACCTCTCGGCTTAGGCAAGAAATGCCCTCATAGGGTGGCCTGCAAGGTTTGACTTCCATTCAAACAAAATCTCTCAACAACACATGCTAGCCACAGCATCCAGGAATGGAGTGAATGCCGCTTTTATACTTTTTCATTTCAGTTGTACAACTTGTTTTCCACCATTATCAACTTGCATTCTGAACTGCTGAGAGAATGTGCAGGACAATGCAGACACCCATAGAAGCATGCTAAATGCACCAAGTGAAATCAAAAATGTCGATTAGGAAGTTTTATAACATTGTAATTATAGCATTTCTTTTTTTCTTTTTTTTATTGTAATGAATATTATTTTCTTTTGCTTGCTGTGGAGCCATGGCTATAATGTAGCAAGCTACGGTTGCCTACTGTAGTGTTGCATTGTTCTTGGTTCTTGGGGGTTCGGGGAAAGACAGAAACTGCATTGACATCCCTTCCTCTTCCTCCCCTTTCTTCTCATCTGAGCAGGAGCAGCTTGGTGCCTTCTGTCAAGCTCTGCCCTGCTCATCTGTGCACATACACACACGCGCACACACACACACACACACACACATATATCATCTATACTTTTGTCCTGCTTGCACAGAAATATCCTTTGATGCTACAAAGTCTTTGTCTTCCTCGTGTCTCCCTTCCCTGTCATTTATTTCTTCTCTTTCTTGATATGACAGATTTTTAAAAGACTGTAGCTCATAGAGAAGCCACACAGCCTCAGTCTGTCCAGATCAGCCCAATAACCTTGTCTTTCTGTTTTTTTTTTTCTTTTTTGTTTTGGTTTTCCCTCTCTCTCCTTCTTTTCTCTGTCAATCTCTGAGACTGTGGTTCATTTCTCTCTTTTCAACTCTATCCTCTAATCAGTCATCTCCTGCCACTTTCTTTTGCTACATCTTTTTTTCTCCCTACCTCCAATATCTTCCTCTCTCAATCTCTCTGTCTCTCTGTTTTTTTGTGCTTTTGTTAACGGGGTGGTGGCACTGGCTGATGATGCAGTGGCAGGATCAGTTGCAGGGAAATGTATGACATGCTGAGGCACATGTGTCCTCCACTAGGCCTTGGGAAGAGGTGTCCAGCACGGGTGGCCTACAAGGTCAGAAAGGACCCCATCTTAAACCAAAGTCTTCGGGAGGGGTTAGGGATTTAAGTGCTCAAAGTGGTGTAAACTTTAGTGTTGTTCTTTCTTTGGCTCTGTTTCTGTTTCTTTTCATTGGAAAGTGGGGTGGGCTGATCAATGTTGTGGCGTGTGGTGGTGTGGGATTGGTGGGTGAAGGTAGCAAGACAGTTAGGTTGAAGGGACGTGTATCCACAGGAAAGGACAAAACGGGACCTTCTCAGCTCGTTTGCACCATGTATGATAGACACGCAAACTCATTAACACAAACATGCAAAAAACATTACATTTGAATTCATTAGACAAGCATTTCACATGTGTAGACATTGCTAAATACAGTCTTACACAGAAACACACATGTGCAGCAGGGCTTGGAAGGTCCGCTAGACTTAATGTACTGATTCGTTCTGTCCTGTGGATGGGGCAGACGTACACACACAGAATTAGATCATATCAACCTACACATAAATGTTCTCAGTTCTTATGGTAGAGAGAGCAGAAGGGCTTGTGTCAGTGATGTGTTTTCCTCAGAGAGCCTTTTGTTGCCATGCAGAAGCAGTTCTTTTTCTGTCACCCTTCATGTAGCAGCTCCAAGCCCCCAAGCAGCCTTTTCTATCTGCAAGTCCAATCTTCTCTTTGTCCTTTGGTTCTGTCGTCAATGCAGTTCTATTCTGTTTCCAGCCCCCCTCATCTCTGCATGCTGCTCCCCTCCCCACATATACACACTCCCCCACCTGCCTTTTGCATGGTGACACCACCACAACTACTTCCCTCCTGCACACGCCTCTGTCTGTCATATAAGTAGCACAAACACAGCTTATTGTTCAGAAATTGTTATCAGAATAGAAATATGCAAAATGATAACAAATTTACCTTTTATGATACCACTTTCCTGTAATCTCGCTTGTCATAAGCTTGACAGTCGCACAAACCTCATTGGCGGATCACTGTGAACCTCAGGGGGCAGCCGGCCAAACAGCCTGTAGGCACAGGAGATCACTCCATTGCTAATCATTGCCTTATCCAGTTCTCTTCCCCTTCTCCATTGCAGACCTGGGACAAATAGTACTGACATTTTATACTATTAATGCTTCCTTGTGGGTCATGCTTAAATATTACTACAATTTATAAAGTGTCATTCACAAACGTATGACTAAGCATTTACAGTAAATTATATGGAAAATTGGTTGATTACACCAGTAAAAATGGCTCCCTGCTTGAAATTGTACTATTTGACTCAGATTCATGCACTTCTAATTCTGTCTCTTTCTTAATGAACCCTGTCTTTATTTGAGCCTTCACACTGCCACCCCATTTACTTTTGCTCCTGATTGTTTTTGTTTTACCTTCAAAGTATTTTCCTCAAAGCCTCCTCCCTGAACTAAAAGTTAAGCCCTCTATACCCATGCTCAACAATCTCTAACATGCTTTTCATGAAAGATATTGACATAACTTCCCTAACATCTTAATCTGTTCCTTAACGGTTATTACTGGAAGAATTTTCCAGAAAGTCACCATCTCTGTGTGTATTCCTTGCTTCCTTTACTACTTTCCCTCAGCACCTTGCCAATGACAGAAATCCAAACCTTACCTTTATCCTTCCAAAGAGTCCACAGAACAATGACCCATCTAGCTCCACTACATTTAACCTTCAGTCTTCTTAATCCTGAAGACAGACAGCAGAACCTTCAGGCAGGATTGCTTTCTTACGGGCACAGCCAACTAAGTGTGGTGATGTTTTTTTCTTCTTAATTTTCTTTGCATTTTGTCTTTTGTTTGTCTATTTTTGGTCACTTTTTCTCGTGACATACTTTCCTTAAAGCGTCCCCTTTTAACTCATATCTATTTTCTGGCAGAAGAAATATCTCTTTTCAATAAATATTTCCTACATGCAACTAGATTACATTCACCTGCGCATTCATTATGTATCTTATCACCAAAACAACATTTCCATGGTGGTCATTTTATTTCATCTTATTTATTTCTCCACAGAATGCTGCTCTCTCTCACCTATTAACCCTTTAAGTCTGTGCCCATTTTTCACACATTAGATAATCTGATAATTAGTGATAGAGTTAGTTGCTCTATCATTTGAGCCCAGCCCCATCATTTACAAGTTATCTTATTCCCTCTAAGATACGCCACGTTAAAACAATTCACAGACTCATTTTGTCGCTGACAGAGGATGCTTTCTGTGTACGGCTGCGCAGCTGCTTGTCCTGTGAGGCGTTTTGCGTATGCATTGCATGCTGCATGAGGGTGGGATGTGCAAGAAGGATTTGAGGGAATCGAGATTGTAAAAGTTTTGATGGATGGAATAAAGGAAAGGTATTTACTCGTGGTGTGGGGGGAGGCATGATATGCTGCATGTCTGGATAGTTACAGGTCCTTTGTCACCAAACACACATGAACGTCAGTCTGTCATCTGTGAGTTGGTGTGTGTCTTTGTATCTTCTGTTTCTAATATAGACCAACAAGACCAGTAAATGTAAACCAATAAATAAAAACCATAGTGTCCTTCCTTGGATCTGTCTCTCAATAGGTTTTGGTTTATTGGTTTATCATCTGGTCTCTCTTGTTTTTACTGTGAACCTCCAAACCCATAGTGGGAGCTCTGGATAACAGTAGCTGCTGCTCTGCCATATTTTCATTAAAAGCTTGAGGTTGCTTTTTTAATGAACCTGTGAGGTATTTGGGACATTAAAAAAGAATACATAGATAACATAACTGTTAAGAAATAACTGACTGTATAACTCAGTGGCAATTATAAAATATTCTTCAATAATCACCTCTACTCTCACAGGTTCCTACATATCATATTTAAACGTATTAGAATCTGTGAAAGCCTTCATGTGAATTTGAATATATGCAAATGACACTGTAGTAGAGTACAAGCTAGTTGTTATGGGTATATAGAGTCAGAGCCTGCTACTGCTACAGCTCCTTCAACCTAATGTAGCCAAACCCCTCCCTTCTCCTTACTTCCTATTCCTTCCCTGCCACAAACACCATACCCCTCCACCTTGTCACCTGGAGGTTCCACATACATGCCCCTCCACTTTCAGATTTTCTCACTGCTTACCCTGATTGGCTCTCCCACAGAGACTGCTTCGTATGGATCTGCCTGTAGCTGATGATAACACAGTTCACTTCAACTCCACTCTCATGGCTTTGATCCGAACAGCGTTGGACATCAAGATCGCTAAGGGTACGGCTGGTTTGGAATCTCTCCTACCTTCTTGGTCTAATTTTCACAATTACTTCTCCTTTTTCTTATTTCCCCCTTGGTCTCTGCTATTTCTCTGCTGTGAACCCAGAAACCTCCAGCTCTTTAATCTTATCCTAATGTATCTTAAATACATTGTGTGTTTTTACATTGTGTGCGTGTAATTTTAGTGTGTAGCTGAATGTAGAGATCCTTAGGTTTTCTTAGTCTGTGTATAGCTTCCATTGCAGTTATGATTTTATTATAATATTCATTATGACCTTACTAATGATACTTCTGTTTGTTTTTATGTTTGTATGTCTTTTCTTTTACCTCTTTGTATCGATTTGTTTGGGTATGAATGAATTGTGTGCACTTTATGTGACTGAGTCAACTTTTTTTAAAATATTTCTGTGTGCGCATGTTTGTTTTTAAATTTGTGTGTGTTCATGTACTTGGGCATGGATCTGCATGTATCTCTATATATGTGTATCCTTGTGTGGGTGTATGCATGTGTTGAATATGTTTAGGTGGTATTGACAAGCAACAAATGGACGCAGAGCTGAGGAAAGAGATGATGGCAATCTGGCCCAATCTCTCCCAGAAGACGCTGGATTTGCTGGTTACACCACACAAGTGTAAGTTACAGAGTATGGGTGCTGGAGCTACAGTGTGGCTTGGATGCAGCCACCCTGTGCCTCCAAGAGCTTCAACTTTCTCTTCACGCCACCTGAGGACCGCTTCTTTCTCACTGCTGCACCCTCTGAACCAGCTGGCACATCACCCCACATATCCATACTCACATATCTCATATCTATGAAGACTTAATTTCATGAGCTTCAAGAAACACAAACAGAAGCACTGACAAAATGATAATGATAATGATTTTTACAGGTATTGTCCTTGCACATTTAACACAAAACAACCATACCTACACACACAATATCCTCTGTTTCTGCAACTGAAACCACTCTCGCCACATAAATTCTCCTCCAGTCCAACTTCTCAGTGCCTCAGATCAGAGGGTGCCTTACTATAGATCAACTCTCTATAGACGTCTTTTCACTCCAGGTGCAGCAGGCTATGTATATTAGGTGGCTGACATTAGTGTTTATACATTATATATTTTTAGTATTAACATTGGTTGCTTTAGTTTGTGCAATGCACAGGATTTGCAATGAAGATAGCTCAGAAATGATGTATTAAACACCACATTTGCAGCCAAGTCTAAAGAAGTCATTTTTAGTCTCAATATCACAGATTGTATCGATTTAATTTTATTTTTTAATTAGACTTAGTCACATACACTTGTGTTAATATTTGTGATTACTTGATTACAAATTCATGGAAGGCCTTGATTTTGTTTAGCTTTTTACTATTGCATATCTGAAATAATGTATATAACCGTGAGATGATTTAATTACAAAAATAATCCTTTATCAAATATCTATACTATATAAAGTTAAACGTTTCTCTTAAAAACATGTAAGAAGTTTATTTGAACAATCTGTTTGTGAAAAGACTATTTGCTCAACGTCCATGTGTGTAACATCTGTGTGAGATTTCAAGATGTCTGTTTTTGTGCATATCACACCCTCTGTCTGCCATTCCTCACGCTCAGGGTCCATACTTAAGGGTCTAATCTTGCAGGGTAACTTGTCATTCTCTCAGCAGCGACAGACTTGACAGTGGGGAAAATCTACGCTGCCATGATGATCATGGAGTACTACCGGCAGAGCAAGATTAAGCGCTCGCAGGCTCTTCGTGATGAGCAGGTACTGCTGTCTCAAGGAGAATAACAGTCTACGGGCTGTAGCCCTGTATACACAGGCCTGGGTTGTGGCAACATGTGTCCAGATCATTGAGGACTGCTTATTCAGTCACATACAAGGGCTGCACAGGGTGTGAACACAATGACCTAAGTCTAATGCAATGATTCTATATGTAATACCTGTTCTCTAACACCAAAGACTATGCTGCCATCTGCTGGGCTAAGTTAATGCTTCTTGCTATATTTCCATTAGGTACACAATGTAAACACAAACATAATCCATGAAGAGATTTGAATTACTTCTCACAAAACTTGAATTCACTAGATTTATCCCAGAATGCAGTTGTTTTTTTTTAGCAGTTTTGATGCCTGCTGGATTTATTTTTTTTAAACAAGTGTCACAGCCCCAGGTACCATGCCTCAACATAATGGGAACCTTTACACTCTGGTGATCACAATGCCTCTCACTCTCTATGTGCTGCACTGTAGACTGCTACATGTCTACATGTCACATATATGGGCGGTTTTGCCACAGTTTGGATTTGGATACGAGGAGAGGGAAGAATGTGAAACTGTGAAAGATGTTTGTTTAGCTATTACTGCTGTAACTTGTATAACAATGAATGTAGTATTTTATATTGGACTTGTCTCTGTGCATTTCAACTGCTATATTTCATCTTTCACAGGACTGTTGCAGTGTTTATCTTCCATGATGTCCTCCATCCTTCCTTTGAACAAGGCCCCTCTTTTGTTACTTTTCTCTTTTCAGTTTTCCCCTCACTCCTCTGGAAACATGTTATCTTCGTTTTTTTACCGTATTTAATTAATCATCAAATTAAAACTGGTCATCAGATGCAGATCCAGAATGATTACTGTACATTCCCTTTGATCCACCCCTCTGGACTGAGTGGGAGAATTTAATTTTCTCACTGGACCTTATAAACCACTCTAATGGTTAAAAAGACTTCAACACCTCACAGTGTTGTCAGGTCCCAGAATGTACATTGAGTTCACCTACAGTATCTCTTTGTCCTGTTAGCTACTGAGTATTCCCTGCTCAAGAGTTCCCCACTGCTCCATTTATTCCTCTTCCACCAGCTTTGCCTTTTTTGTGTCAAACAGCTTCTGGCAACAACCCTCTTTCTACATCCCTTCTATTCCTGCTCTGCTCGTTTTCCTCCCGTTTCCCTGTCAGTCTGCCTGATAGCTGGCAACGGCCATGTTATATATCTCACACAGAATCGAACGCCATTACTGTTTCAGCGTGTGGAGCCACCTTCCCCTGCCCAGGATGGAGGTCCAGGACTTAGTAATGCCCTCCCTCCACCCGAGACAACGAAACCTATCAACAGCCTGTAAGTTAGATCTTGTTGGCGTATCTGACTGTACAGGAGACAACAGGAGGTTTGTTGAAAGCAGACCAGTTAAAGAGTATGTGTGTGTGTGTGTATGTGTGTGTGTGTGTGTGTCATAGACCAGTGGAGGGGGGAATCCCAGAAAGCCAGTCATGGGTGACGGCTCGTGCTCAGGAAATGTCCCAGAAGGTCGGCAGCTGGAGCCCTGAGGGACATCCTAAGGATAGCCTGGGAAGCATGACCAACTCTCAGGTTGAAACCTCACACACTCACACACTCACACACTCACACACACACACACACACACACACACACACACCTAACAATAACTTGTGTGAACAAGAAAACACTTGACTCATTCAAAATATGTTTATACTTTCATTTTATTGCCATCAAATGAACACCCAAAGAACTGTTAATGGGGAATTTATTGGTAAAATTAGCTGTAACTGTCATGCAGTTACAGACTGTGATTCCATCTCCATTGTAAACCCATGTGTGTTTCATGAATTATATAATAGTATAGCGACATTAGGCTTGTGCTTACCCTTTATTAGAGAATTAGAATTGGATTTTTTTGTTAGCAGTCCCTTCCAATTGAATAAATATTATCTTGTGTATAAGGTTGAGAGGAACCTGGTCAATATAAAAACATAATTATTCCTAAAATCTACATAGAATGTATAACTTGTTAATGAGCTATACAAAATCATGGACTGGATAATTCTTTATCAATTTGGTAATATGGAGGAAATCAAGTAAGGTAAATTGCTTTCTGTCTTTTTTGTATATTATATTATTATGAATAAAAGTTCAAAGCTCTTACCATTGCAGCCTTGTTACCTCTATACTTTCCACTCAGTAGGTCATTCTCATTTCCTGTCATCTGTCTTTCCCCAATTATTCAGTTACTAATCAAATGAAATGGTGTTAACCTTTCTTGGATTAGCTCCATCTCTCAATCCTGTATTTTCAGATAATGTTTTAAGTTATAGAATGTTTCTTTCAGCATATATTTCCACATTGCATTCAGAGCATACTACAGAGTGGTTCATTTTTCTGTCTTCGTTGCTGTCAAACATCTCTGCTTGTAGACCACCTAGCGCCTGACAGGTCTGTGTCTCAGTCAGCACAATAACCACTTCTCCATATCAATCAGCAGAGGTTTGGAGAAGTTTAAACATGGTAGTTGGATAGAAGAGAGTGGTTGTCGGTTTCATTCAGACCAGTCTGAATGATAACCTGCAGTACAAAGCAAATCATAAAACAAGAAGCTTTATATAATTCAGAGTTTGTTAGTGTTATTTTGTTGTATTTGATATTTTAAAACTAACTTAATTTAACTCTACCTGCTGAAATTAGCAAGGCATCCCAACTGAAATAACATAAAGCTAAAAAAAAGTGTCATTCCTCTGTTTTAACGTGGGTGTGATTAATCAAGATAAGGCCAAGCTAACAGCCCCAGCTGCCAGTCAGCTCCACTTCTCAAAGTAAACTCTAAACAAAGTAGAATTTGACATATTTATGTAGAAAGATGTGCATGTTTGTGACCAAAATTGAATGTTGATGGTTGTTACTTTACACAACCTCACTTACTGCCTACAATGCATCAGCGCCTGCACACGACTGACATTGTCAGCTATGTTTTTAACATCGTTCAGGCTGTGCATAGCACACAGTCATGCTGCGCTAACATTTGCTTGAAGCCCAATTTTTGACAATACCCTCTATTATATTTTGTTTGGAGTAAACTGTCAATCCTGTCTATATAAAAATCAAACGCCCTTTCCTTTTTTTTATTTAGCACATATTTTGAAAGATCAAAGAAAGAACACTAACCATACACACACTCACCAAATTTAAATTTTACCTGAGTCCCTCAGTTCTTTGCTTTCTTAGCAGCCAGTCACACCATCTCCTGCTCTCCTGCTCTGTTTACAGACAGTAGAGATGAGAGAGATGGGGCAGGATGGTTACTCGGATACTGAGCACTTTCCCCCAATGGAAGGCCATGGCAGGGCCGCTTCCATGCCCCGCCTCCCAGGCGACAACCAAGTGAGCAGCATTCTCACCTTTCCACTCTCTTTCTATTTTCATCATTTTGTATGTTCCTCATCTCCTGTTGTTCAAAAAGGTCATACTCACAAGGTCTGACTCCTTGCTTACAAACTTGTTGCTGTGGTTCCTTGAATTCATGTTGGTGAAATATTGGTTAAAGGGATTTCTGCAAAATTCAGGTCATAATTACCAAATTCCAAGTTCCATTTTAGTTTGGGTTACATGTGAGTTGACAGGACATGCCAACATTTCTGGTTAAAACATGCAACGGTTTTGCTGAAATGTTGGCCTCTAAAGTGTGAATTCAAAATAGCCATAGCAAGGCAAAGCCAGACCTTCTGTTCCTTTGTTCTCCTTCTCCTGTTGTCTTTTCTCCTCTTCATCCCTCCAGCTGCATGGAGGGTTTTAACTGAGGTTGTCTTGTTTTTCATCTAGCACACTCATCCATTTTCGAATATTTCATATGTGGTGAGTGCTCTGGTTGTCATAGGCACACACACATACACACCATATACAGGCACCTGATTTAGTTATCATTTCTTGTTTTTACAATAAACTGTCTCTTCCTGCCTGTGAAAGATTTTGCTGTGCCAATCTCTTTTGAATTTTAGGGTGGCAGTGTTGTTTAAAGTTATGGTGAGGGTCAGGTTAAGGTTAGGGTAAGGCTTAGGGCTAAGCAAGTAGGGATGATGGGCCTGGTTAGAGTTGGTCTCCAGGAAATAAATGTAAGTCAATGTAATATCCTCACGAGGAATGAATGAAAACAAACGTGTGTTGTATACAGTTCAGGTTTGTGCTGGAGTTTTTGTGCTTTCACTATTCTCCATGCCTTAAACTCACACGGTTCTATCACACCGTAGTCTGCGGTTTGAGTCTATTGTAATTGTGTGTGTGGATATGCATATCCATTTGTGTGTGTTTTCTGCTGATTGTCGTCACTGCTGTTGTGATCATGGTGTCGTTAATTGAGCATTTTTGTAGTGACCTTGTCTATATAACACTGTTTTGGCACCAATCACTGTGGCAAGTGTCTCTTTTCCACCGTCACTGCTGCTTTTGTGTCTAATTAGTCTCTTTCTCTGTTCCTCCTTATCTTTTTGTGTGCCTTTGCTCTCTTCACTGTGGCACCCCATCTCTTGTGGGTTGAGCCTTCAATAACACTTACTTCCCTTTACCCTGTTTCTCTTTGTATCACTTCACTGCTGTGTGCCTTACTTCCCTCTCTCTCTCTCTCTCTCTCTCTTTTCATTCTTCTCTTTCTGATTCTGTTTGTATGCTCCATATGTGGCCACACCTTTGGTGTTTGGTGTATTTGTGGCTTTGTGTGTGTGTGTGTGTCTTCTCTGTGCTCATACAGCAGCGGAGGAAAGGGAAACAACGTGGCAGTAATCTCAGTGTATGTACCCTGTCTTCGCTTTCTGTCTTTCGCTCTCTTTCACTCTCACTCTCTCTCGTTCTCTCTTTCTCTCTCTCTCTCTCTCACTTCTTTTTACTGTGACATTCTCTTGAAACTTCTTGTTTTCCTCGTTTACCATGTCCACTCCTCTTTATGATTTTGTGGGCAAGAGATTTTTTTTTAGATTTTTTTTTAGGATAGCACTGTTGTGCATGAGCAGATCTGATGCCAACCCAGCTTCAAAACTCGTCTTGCCATCCTTAGACACTTCTCTTATGCACTTAACACAGTGGATTTGAAGTTGGTCTGAACTCAGCATGTCCCCTCTCATCATCAGCTGTCACTGCCACTGTCTTGTGGTCCATGTCTCCCTCTCTTTCTCAGCTGCTGCTGCTGCTGCTAGTGCTTTGTTGCTATGTCTTCATGCCCGTGTGATCGTTTATAAGGATGGTATCAGTGTTTTCCCGTCTGTCTCCAATTCTCCATTTACACCTGCATGCAATACATTTTTTAAATGTGTTTACATGGCTGTGTGCTTGTGTGTTTGTGTGTGTGCGTGTGTGTGTGTGTGTGTGAGCAATGAAGACAGGGAGGATTGACTTGATATCAATGTGTGTGATTATGTTATTAAGCTTCTCAGTGCTACTTATATGAAGCCAGATAATGTTTTGTTTTTTTACATATCTGTCAGTTAATTTGTTGAATACACAAGTACTGGAAATTTTGACTAGATCTGCTGCCAAAAGGATCTAGCACTGAGCCTGATATGGTTTACACAACTAGGCTGCAACTTGTGGCACCATAGGTTCTGTCCTGCTGTCCTTACTCAGAGCATGAGGCCTCAACACTAGAGGGAAGTTCTTATGTGATTAGAGGACTCAGGACAACCCCTATGTACCTGCATGGCTGGAGTAAAGCACGCAGAAGTACATGCAGCCTGGAATATGTGATGTTCAGGGGGTTTATGAATGATGAGGGTTGGAGTTTTTCAAGTCATACTGGCCCTTCTACCCCTTTTTTCTTTTACAAAATTAGTTACAGAAGCATGAAAGGCATGGCCATTTGCCATTATATCTTTTATTTTATTTCTTCTTTATTGCTCAGGGGTCGGCAATTACTTGAATTTTAGCCTCTTAACACTGCTCCCTGGGGGCTGTCAGAATTTTACAGGTGTAGTGGAGACATTTGTCTGTAGTGTAATTTCTTAAAATTGTAATCTGAAAACAAGGCATTTATAACACTGTTTGCTTTCTAATAGGCAGGTTTAGACTTATATACATATATACATTTAAAGTTGTTAATGTGGAACAATCAAACATCATCTATCTGATTGATTCATTATGTCTCCTATTGAATCTATGTGCAAATCAAAGGTGCATAATGAAATGGAAAATTAAAGAGTGGGTAACAAAATAGCTTTACCTTCTCTTGGTTGCCAATACCTGGCAGTTGTCATCAAAACTCTTGCTGTGTGTAAAGAATCATCATAAATGTTTTGGTTACATAAGCTATGGAATTACATGTGTTTGAATTAAAGAAGTAAGATATAGATAATGAGACACATTTTTTTTTATTTGACAAATATTTTTGATAGAGGGCCAAATGTGGCCCATGGTCTGTTTTGCCGATCCCTGCCCTTGAAAATGTTTATATCATCTGTTTTAGTTTTAAAGAGGATGAATGCTTCATTATTACTAATATAGAAGTGTATGATGTGATATGGACTGTGGGGGAAAGGGGAATTGGGGGCTTGCATAGATTTAAAGAAACAGATCCCATTCACAAACATGCATGTGTGGTGTCTTTTACTGCAGAACATACAGGAAACACAAATTCAACAGACAAAGGAAACACCTCTCCCTGTATCTCTCCCTTTCTCTCCCACCCTGCTTTGGTGGTCTTTCTCATTCTGTCTTAGACCATCAATGACAGCAGTCCCATGAAACGCTCAGCCTCATCTCTGGGCCACACCAGGTCCGGACGTGGCCACAGAGACAAAGGAGGGGTAGACAACTACCACATGGAGCATGTAATACCTGAGGAGGGGAGAAGTTCCCGACATGGACACCGGCGAAAAGACCGGAGTCATCGGGCATCTGAGCGGTCCCTCTGCCGCTACATGGAGGCTGACACAGGTGGGAAAGGCACACAAACACACACACACACACAACAAGATCTATAACATGACAGTTTGACCAATATTGACACAGTTACACTGTGTAGAAGCTGCATTGTGATCTCTGATGTTTCCATCACCCTTAATGCCAGTTATAACTCTGATAAACTTCACCATCAGGCCTGGGCACAGACCTGAGTACAACCACCCAGTCAGGCGATTTCACATCCAAAGAGAAAGATCGTGACAGAGATCGTGGCCGGTCCAAAGACCGAAAGCATCACCATCATCATCACCATCACCATGGCTCTGTGGACAAGGAGCGCTATGTAGCAGAGCGAGGGGGTGAATATGGACACAGGCATTCCCGTGACAGAGAGCATGACCGGGACAGGGAGAGAGAAAGGGACCGGCGCTGGTCTAGATCACCCAGTGAGGGTCGCGAGTGCATGACACACAGACAGGTGGGCTCCTGGTTACTTGTGTGCATGTAGTGACTAGTTGAATAGCAACACAAATTGTGTTACCTTCTAATACAAAAGAAAGTAGTGGAATACATTTTTAGGGATGTGCTGAAAATTATAACACAAAGGCCTCTGGTTTGATGGTTGTTGACTGGTCGAGTCTTTCTGCCAAGAATGCCCTGGCAGTCTTTTCTAGCAGTAAGAAAACACTGTGGTGAGGGGTGTTTCTGATGTAATTTGGTAATGAAAGGTCCCTTAACAGTGTTCAGGTTTGATGAGAATATTACTATCTGCGACAGTAAGGTAGTAAACATATCTTCTTAGATATTTGGAGAATCTCTCTATAGTGCATTATAGCATTGCTTACTGTTTCTTAGTAAAGTAATAGTAAAGTATGTTACTATATGATTGGACAACAGAGTGACAGACATATTATAGAGTTTATTGCTGGAGTATTTTCCTGTCCATTGCACTCAAATTAGAGGCCAAGATGTGTTGTTTTTCTGAAAAACACACAGTTGTGTTCTAAACAGCATAGATAGTGTGTACAAAATATGTAAGTTTTTATGACAACATTTCTGGCTAAGACGTACATTTTATATATATATATATATATATATATATATATATATCCTTATATTTTCATGTTATATATGTTTGCCTACATGCACACAAAATCATAAATTATATTGGGTATTATGAAAATTAAACTAAATAAAGTCACAGTTAACAAATCACTGTTCCAGCAACCAAACAAATATGCATAAAAATGTATATTTGAGCACCTGAGTGCTGTCCCTATGTGCCTAACTGTTTTTAGACCACCAGTGTTCTCTTGCTCTTCCCACTACTTCTCCTTTTACCATATCCTTTTCCAAACACATTATCTACAACATTTTACACTCCTTACAGTGTATCATGGATGAAACTAGGAAACAAGGATGATCTACATTTGCCCAAATACTTTTGGGATGCACACATTCAGTGGTACATATTGAATTTTTATAACTTGAAAAATATTGTCAAGGAGGAGTAATTCATTTTAAAGGGGAAGGATTCTCCCAATACACAAAATATAACTTTATGGAACTCACCATGTTGCATACATCACATAGTTCGCTCGTAATTGAAAATGGAATACATTTTATGTATGAATCATGTTTATCCTGTACCACATTAGTTGATCTGGAAAATCAACCCTTTACCCTTCTTTTCTCCTGTCGTCTTTTTTTTTTTTTTTTTTCATTTCCTCTGCATGACTTGTTGCTTCTCTATGTATGGTGGTGTTTGGAATCTCATCCTTTTATTCACATGCTCAATGTACATTACATTTTGATGCCTTTCATGTCTGCCTTTCTCTTTTCCATTCCACCTACATTACAACTGGTGCTTTTATATTTATTGTTGTGGTTTCTTGTCTTTACCTGCTGCTATGTGGACTATATTGCTTTTGCTCTGCCTCTTTATATTGTTTTCTTTCTTTATTTGTTTCATATCTTTCCCATCTTCTACTCTATTCTGTATGTTCTGTCTTTGAATCCGTGATTCGTTCTTTTTATTTGCTTTATTTCACTTTTTGTGTAGGGCAGTAGTTCGGTCAGCGGAAGTCCTGTCCCCTCAACATCGGGGACCAGTACACCACGCCGAGGTCGTCGACAGTTACCTCAGACTCCCGCAACTCCCCGACCCCATGTTACATACTCCCCTGTGGTCCGTAAGGGAATGCCCACACCACCTGGTGGGCCACAGAGCAGACCCCCAGCCCCAGCCCCTCGCCGCTTATCTCCTGAGCCTCCCCAAGTCCAGGGTCCACCATCCACGGGCCCCCCACTGGCTCTCCATGGCACACCCCGCCATCACCTCCCCCCACGTTGGGGAGATACAGGTGTAGGAGGTGGCTCCATGGAGGGAGATAGCTGTTTCTACAACCAGGACTACCAGGACTATGAGTCCCACCATGAACCACCCGCCTATGAGCAGAGCCCCATACAGGGTGGCAACCACCACCCACATGCCCCTGCCAACCACCCACTGCCAACACCCCCACAACCACAGCCACATAACCCGCATCCCCTCCCTCCACCACAGCCACACCCTATAAACAACCCCCACTCTCATCCCCTGCCCCACCCACAGCCCAGTCGCACCTCACCAAGAACTGCCTGCCATGCAACCCCTCCCACCACTGCCCTGACAGGGCCTATACAAGGCCAGGTGCAACCTGCTGCCCAGCGCCGCCTTCCCAATGGCTACCGGTCTTCATCACCTTCCACACATCTCCATGGACCTCCACATACGGGACCTCACAAGGTCCCCCCTCCAGCTGGGCATCCTAGGGGTCCCCGTAAGGGCCTTCATGAACCCTACAGTGAGACGGAGGATGACGACTGGTGCTAGCCTCTGGGGATGGGGGAGGGGTGTAATGAAAAAGATGGACTGAAAGATTAACACAGGAAGCTCTGAAATAGAGCACTGACTGCCAAGGGAAACCATGACTTCTTTCTTTCTTGTCTCTTCAATTTTTTTCCTCTCCTCCACTGCTTGGCTTGTCCAGGGATGGTGGGCTAGATGAAGGGATGGGTGTCAGGATGAAGGCATAGAACAAAAATGCTGAGGCAGGATCTGAACAAATGAGTGATGTAAGAGGAGGGAGCAAACCACCTTGCAATGTTATTGCATTCACCTCTTGATGCCAAATGAGATCAACCTCAAACTGCAGTTTTTAAGGATACAAGCATGAGGGTTGATGGACATTTGTCTTTGTGTGTCTTAAATTATGCCTCTGGCAACGAGCTACAGCCACTTACAAGATGTCAAGAGTTGCGACTCGACAAAAGACACTTTAGTCAGTGACAAGAGAACGACCACTTTTTTGCTTCTGAAAGCTAACTTCAGTTAACTTAGCTGCAAAAAGAATCAATCCAACCCTCCCAGCCACCACTTGAATATTGATGAGTTTTATCATCTGTGTTTTTAAATAAGAACAAAAACTGACAGTGAGCCCTCCACCTGTATGAGGTGAGAAGGCTAAGTGGGTGGGAGAGTTGTATAGGGCTGATATGTTCATTGGTTAAAATTTAGAGGATGGGATTGGGTGTTTTGAGGATGGTGGGAGAAAACCCTCCTGCCAGAAACAAACAATTTAACCAACCTCAACGTATGACCTATGAAAAGAAAAACAAAAATGTGAAGACCGGTTAAAGAAAAAAAAACAATAACTGTTTTCTGCAGTATTTCCCCTCCGATTCCTGTTCCTGCAGCCGTTTCTTCTTCCTCCCTCTCTTCTACTTCTTCAGAACATTGAAGCTTAAATCTTCTGTTGCACCTCACACAGCTTCGTTTTTTAGACTTGCAGAGTTGTACACTCTGGAATCCTGCATGAATGATACAAAAATAATAATAATACTGATAATGAGAATCTACTGTATGTTGGGGAAGATTACCTCTGTCCTTTCTGTTGGGGTTTGTAGGGTTTCTTTTTTTCTTTTTTCTTTTGTTTTTTAGTAACAACTCCTTTCTGTTTCTCTCTCTGCCTCTCTTCTATATGACATCCCTCTCTCTGTAACTTCATTCCTTTATTTACACTAAAATCAACTGATGGAAGGATATAGGAAGATTGTACTGAGTGTGTATCTAAAAGGAACAAAATGATTACTTTTTGCTTGCTTGTCTGTATGTTCTGTGCCAAATGTCTGCCACTGATGCAGCTGGAATTGCACATATATTTTGTGGAAGTAGCTTTTTGTATCTAAGGCGATAATCCTAAAATGATGTACCGGAAAGCAGGGTAAGGTGAACTGGTGAACAACTCAGTAACATCTCAAAGTCTTCCAGGGTTTGGGGTTAAAACAGAGACATTAGAGAGAAAGAGACCAACAGAAAGGCAGAGAGAGCAGAAAAACTCTGGATAAACATATAAATATAAGAAGTTACAACGACCATGATGATCGTGATAATGAGGCACATTCTCCACAGTTGCTCTTATATCTTATTCTGTGTCTGTTTTGTTTTTTTGTTTGTTTTTTTTTATAACTGTCAATAATTTTTCCAACCCAGAGGTGGATCTCCAGCCCACAGTTGCACTGTGGGGAAATTGGGTTACTTGAGGGCACACAGCACAGAGATTAGTAGATTTTTTTACAGCTGTAGAACAAATGTAAAATTTAGATAGTGGATGAATATGATGAAGAACCCCTTCACCCCAAGATTTTGCTGTTGACCACAGTTGTGTTCTACAGGTTTCTGAATTTAAATGACTGGGTCCTGCGGATACTAAAGCAGAGTTCCACGACCCCTTGTGACCCTGGGGTGGTGCTGTATGACAAACAGTGTACCTCTGTTTTTTGTACCTCTCCCTTTACTTCACTGCTGATTCTGGATACAGGATTGATGCACTAAGAATGCAGTTTAGTACATTCTCTCACTAGTACACCACCTCATCTGTGTCCACCATGCGTAGACACAGATGACTGAAATGCACAGTTCAGGTGGGTTGGGAAAAAAAGATATTTGTCATGGTTCAGGTTACATCTGTCCTGTGTGTATCGCTTTACTTTGATTCGAGTGTTTCTTTGTGTGCCTCAAACTAACACTTGTCACTAACACACACCACTGTCAGCCCCAACATTATCATTGAATTTATTTGTTTATTCATTTATTTGACCTTCATTTAGCCTGGAGGCCTATCACATGTTGACCAGAGAATGCACCAAAAAAATCAAAAAGAAAAAAAAAATTGCCTCTTAGTGTCTTTCCAACCTAAGTGGAATGTCACAGACAAGTATTTTTTCACATCACTACACTTAAAATCAGAAAGCACACTTGATATGTAGCTTCTGGTTGTGGTGTGTGCGTGCGTGCGTGCGTGCGTGTGTGTGCGTGTGTGTGAATGTACACAGGTGAATGTTTGATAAATTCTGGTGTTTTCGTTTTGTGCTTGCTTTGCTTTCTATTGTCTCCAGAAATCCTTTGAAACATTATGACATTTCAGTCAAATCATTGTAACAATCTTCAATTGTGCGTGTTTGTGTGTGTATGTAACCCTCGAATGAAACATGCAAAGCTCCAAACATTCGTCATCCATCTTTGTGTCTATGCTGCAGTGAAATCCACTAACACACTGATTAACTGCACAGTGTTCAAAAAGCAACGTGAAGCCGCTACAGAGAAAAAAAATAAAAAAGATTTTTGGTTGTTTTCTTTTTAAATACAAAAGATAAACAAAAAAGCAAAAAATATCTAGTTCCAGAAATGCATGTGCTATGTGCATGCCACACTGTGGGTTACCAGTCATCTTTGGGACATAAAAGAAAAAGCAGATTAATGAATTCAGAGGAATAATAATTAAAAAAAAAGATATATAGATAGATGTTTTTAAAAAGCAACATTTTCTTTTTTCCTTCTATTTTTGAGAACAAAAAATGTCAAAAACAACAAAAAAAGACTAAAGAATATAGACACAAAGGAGACTTTGGTGAGAGTCAGAGTCTCATTTGTTTGCTTCTGTTACATGGGGTTGAGGCACAACACATCCATGTTCAGGACACCACAACAATGAACTGTTTGTAATGGGAAAAAAATACATACAACAAAAAGAAAGTAGTTTGAAGGCTGGTGTATTCTAACTCCTACTTTTTGTGAGGGGTCAGGGGTGCAGGAGCTAGCCAAATCTGATGATGTATTCATTATAACTGGCTGTGGAACCTTTGATCCCTCACTCACTCCCTCTTTTTTCTCTCTGTCTCTCACACTCTTATCTGTCACACTCTCAATCTCTCTCACCACTGTTTCTACCAGTGCATTTTGTAATTCCAAACAGAACCTCTTCCTAAAGAATAAACTCCAGAGAGAATGCACACTGCTCTGCCTCCTTTGTTGCCTTTACCGTAAATACGTGCATTGTGGTTATTGATGTGACGCATACAGTTGCTTCAAAACTGCTTATTTGCCACAACTATAATGTGGAAACTGTGTTGACAAGAGAGGTAAGACTACATAATGCAGCAATTCTGAAGGCTATAAAACCAAAGCAATAAGCTGGACTGGGCTCAAATATTCTGCAGTCCTGAAAAAAAAAAATCAGATTTGGTTGATGATTCTCAATCAGTAGGTTACTGTGGGTGCCACCTTTTATGTTGCACAATCATTTAACATATTTAACATAATGATATGAGTAAGGGAAGCTTACTCAACACACTCTATGTGTTGCATTGCTTCTAGTAGTATTAGAAACGATATATACACACAGTTTTATGCTCTGGTATGTAGAAGTGTCAGCATATTCATTCACAAAGTGTGTGTATGTAACATGTATGACGTGCGTTTCCACAGACGGTTCCGGCCACTCCTCCCAGCCCTGTGAGCTCTGGTTTCATCCAGAAGATAAGTAGCACACTTGGGGCTTCATGGGGCTCACACAGGCACTTCCCCCCACACATTCCTACTTCTGTTTCCCTGGGTTAACCCCCTTCCCCCACCTCAAACACAGGCAGTAAACTAATACAGCCACTGGTGAATCTGTGTTATACTTCCACTACGTCATCTGTGGGACCAGTGCTCTCCAAAATTTCTCCCACTTTAATAGAACATTAAGTAAAAGCTCAATTTTATCCTGCTAACTGCATCTTTCTAAATATTGGATAGTTCAATCTTCACTAAAAACCCAGATCAGTTACTGGATATTATACTTCACCCAAATAAAACTGAGTAAAACATTAAAAACCCTTGTAAGCCCCTAAACTCATTTGTTTTTCACCCTCAGGTTGTTGGAAGGAATAACTGATAATTAGCTGCACTTTGTCATCTAACGGCTGCACTGTCCACTCCAACTTTTTCACATTGGTTGCTGCAGCTGAATCGATGACCGTTGCCACAATGGTTTTCAGGCCACAATAAAACATCTCTTTATGGGCCAGGAGGCCCTGATTGTTCTCAGTGTATGGTCTGTCAAAGGCTTTACAGCCTCCCCCTCATTCTGTGGACTGCAATCCCCTGAATTGTTCCTGCTTTTGTTCTGCAAATTACTGTGGGGGATGTGAAGTTGTAGGGAAGGAAGCAAACTTCTTCACACCCAAACCAGTTTCCTGTAGTTTCCAACACACCCATGTAGCACCTTATTTTCTTACACCAAAAGCTAATCCATCACTCACCCAGCAGCAACCTCTTCTAGATATGATAGCTCTTAGCTTTGTCATGAACACACCACTTCAAAGTCACTTTGTGTGGAAAACGTTTAATAAATACTGAGGTAGTTCGTCGGGCTTTACACTTGAGTTCAACACATTTCCCATCTTCAGTCAACATGTAGGCCTCAGCACACTCATCACATGTTACATCTGCTCACTAAAGTTTACAAACATTTGTGGAAATGTTCATTAATGCAAAGTGAAGCTCCTTCACTTCCTCCTTCGGACAGCTGAAGTCAGTCTCTGTACTGCGCTGTGGCCCATATTTAGTCACAGGGACTGCCGCGCACCAAGTTGGCTGCTTCCGTGATTCCTGGAACGTGCCCCGGCTTGTTGAGAGACATGTCTGGTTCTCTTGGGACTTATCAGCCCAGGAGTGCGTCCAGCTGCTCCTGGAACAGGCCCTGTGTGACGCGCTCAGGCTCCCAGGCCGTGTAGAAAAGCACATAGACTTTTCCCTTAGCGCAGGGTTTCAACATGCTGCAATAGCTCTGTGTAGAGGCACTGGGGTCGGGGTTGCTCCGAGTTCACTGCTGCAGTTCACATAGTCCATCAAAACTGAATTCACAATGAGCTGTTGAGGGCCGCTTCCCTGCTCAAGTTTTGCCTTCTTGCAAGGCAGAAAGTCTGGTGCCGCGGCCGTTTTGCCTCGTCTCTTCCTCGAGTGTTGGGTTGGAGCAGTCGGGCAAACATTCTCCTTATCCACTGCGCCAGTACGCGTGTGTGAGTCATGGGGCAGCTTTATGGGAGAACCTACGACCTCCTCTTTAGGTAAAGTCCGGGGCTGCCCAGTGACGGGGGAAGAGAGTCCCTGGAACTCTGTAATAGTCTGTGTGGTCACTTGTTTTCCTTGTTCGCATCCTGACGCAACGCTGTCTGCAGCCGACTGGGCGGCATGGTAAATGTCCCGGGCGGATTTCATCACCAGGGTCAGCAGAAGACTCCGGTGGAGACGGAGACCCCCTCGCTGTGAGCGGGAGCTGTACAGTTTCCCCAGAGCCACCACCATGATCCTCTTGGCCTCAGCACTGACCTCCATTTCACAGCTGGTGTTGAAACTAGTCCAGAACAAACAACCACAGGCTCGTTTTCAAATTCAGCGTCTCACCCCGACGTTTCACACAGACACAATACACCCTGGGTGCACAACACCTACTTATTACCTCGTTGACGTCACTCACACGGCGTCATAGACAGCTCCACCCACCGGGCTCATACCCGGTGTGCTATTTCAAGCAGTCCTGCAACTGCTCAGCAAACTATTTAAATCTGCCACTGTGGTCATGATACAAGTCTTCAACCCCCCAAATACAAACTAAAATAAGAAAGAAGACTGTCAGACAACAGGTAAAATAACCTGAAGACACATATCTGGGGATGAGGAAAAAAACATGCAAAAACTATTGACATTGTTTGCTACCAAATCCCCAAAGACTGTTGGAATAAACCCTCAGCAGTCTCAGAACCTGAGTCCCACATGGAGCAGTAGAAATCAGTAGTAGCCTGTTCCTCCCACACTACACACACTCTCTTAAGCACATATTAGACGTATGCAAGAGCCAACCCTGATGGCACTTCATGGGTCATCTATTATCCTATCCATTTTACTCTTTATCAGACTTTTTTTCTAATAACTGCAACCTCCTTGTAAAACGTCTCTCCATGGCTTTTAGACATTGTTACACAAGGTAAAGAGGTGACTACACTTTTATAGTGCCAGGAAAGGAACCCTTTATTGCTGTTATTTTAAAGTTTGATTCCATAATATAAATGTTTTATTACTATTTAAAATTGCACGTGTAAGGGGAAAACTCTCTGTAAATCATTAGAGCTGTTTTGACATCTGACATTGATTCACACCTCCATAAATAGTGTCTTATCATTAACAACATCCAGAATCAAATCAGGCTCACTGTGCTGCATGTTCTTCCACCGTACCACTGTTAATCCTGATCTGAATGGCTTCAACATGTCTCACCCATCCCCCAGTGTGTTGCTTCCTTTTGCAGGAAAGAAAAAAGAAGGGGGGGGGGGGGTTAGCAAACAGATGCCCATATAAAGCACATCCTGCCTGTGTAGCACATGCAGAGGAAAACCCATGACGTGAGTGGAAGCCCTCATTTCCTGAAGCCATTTAAAGTAACAGCAGTGAGGATTGCGTCAGGTGCTTGCCACTTCCCTGAGCCCATATTTGGGCAATGGATTCCGTTCCTCCAGTTTGAATGATGATCAGACACAACATAGTACTTTATACTTCATTAGTGGACCCAGCTGGCAGCACTAACTGCAGTTAAATCAGTTTGACTGCGTAAAACTATGCATTCTGCTCTTAAGTCCAGCATGGCAGATGTGTTGTCAGTTGAGTTCAGTTCTTGGAGAGAGACAGTGAGAGAGAGACCTTTCCCCCAAGCTGTCCCGTATTTTCAGAGGAATTTGTGGAATGCAGACAACTGTTTCTGATGTGGCTGCAGTTCAACAACGCATCAGTTGCAGAAGATTTGCATTATTTTAATATGCTGTAACTGGCAAACAAAATACTTATCTACGAGGTAGCGATCCATCAGAATCAATAGGCAAAGTGTGAAATAAAGAATAAAAAAAGCTAAATCAAATTGCTCTGTTGACATTGACTGTAGTAGATAACAATTTGCTCCCTTATTTTCAATAGCTATACTAAAGACACTAGTTTTGTTACAGTACTCTAAAAGCCTCCCAGAATGAAAACATTTTCTCTGCCATAGAAAAATTTGAATACTCTGTTCATCAATTAGTTTCAGATCATCTTTAGATTGTTTGAGGTGGATGTGAAGTTGTGTCCCCACTGAAAATGAATCTCTCACTGTCACTGTGTAAGGCTGCCCTCCTGTGTTCATGTTATTGAACTGAAGCAAAACTGTGGAGACTGACGCACATTAAAAGCTACAGTATGTGCAGATGGAGAGGAAGGACCTCACCGGGCACACGGTTCACTACAGATGTGGCTGAAGCACTGAATATTTTTTCTTTTATATCTTTGCTCATTACCCATTTGAACTGCATTAATTATTAATGTTATGAATCTGGTCTGGTGTAACTAGTGTTTGTCCTGTATTTTACATATGGCAGGTCTTTTTGTTATGTTGATGGCATAAACACTAATATGTATTTTTTAAAACCCTTGTGAAATCTTGCATTTGCTTGATTTTGTTTTTTAAATTGCAAAGCTACCTCTATCCTCCACATCTGGGGAATTACTCTTTGTAATTATTGTGTTGAACTGTATTGAATTCTTTTCCAAGAAATTTTGCTTTATTATTTTTTTTCTCCACTAGGGAGCAGTCAACAATCAGAAAACAGCTATGTATCAGTGGAGTCACTTTTCAAGCCACAGACAAAATGCCTCTCAGCATTCTTTTGGTCTCCACCAAATTCTCAAAAGACTTTGTCAGACTTAAACCCATCATATGTTTGATTTTCCTCACCAGCTACTTGTTAATTTGCCTCTCTGCCTTCCTGGTGCTGGGTGTTCTGTACTTTAGGTTGCTGCCTGTTGATGCTGTGTTAATGAGAACAGCTCACACCATATATCAAGAGTGCAAACAGCAAAATCAACAAGCTAAAAGAAGCTTAAAAGCTCCTTAGCGCAAAATTGTAGTACAAATAACTATTTTCACATTACATAGACTCAATAGATTCAGTGTTAATATAACAACCTAGCTTATTGCAACACATGCTGAATGGCCTTTCTCAAAAATGGTTCCTTTGAATATAGCTAAAGTCATTATTCTATCAACATAGAGGGAGCAGGCAAGTTAGTGTCTATTTCTGAGTGGTATATCTGCATGGGACAGTGATGATTGTATTTGAAGCGTGTTTTAGACCCTGTACTGCTGCTATTAAGGTGGAAAAGTCTGCACTGTCTTGTCTTGACCACAACTGTTTTAGTGATTCTCCTTCAGCAGCATCATCACCAGGTGTATGTTTCAGTCTCATCCACTTGACTTCCTACAAGTTGTCTTGACATTTTTTTAACACTAGGTGGCAGCCTAACAAGGGAAATTGAAATGAGTAGTTTTTTCCAGGCAATGCAGTGTTTGGCATCTGCTTTTGAGACAAAGCAAAAGTTTAAGGAGGCAACACCTTCAAAGAAAAGGTTTATTTCATGTAGAATCCAAATTAATATTACAGCGAACTATAATGAATTTATTGCTCCAGTCACATTTACATCAAAATGTTGTAGTTATTTGTGATATGACATAAAAAGTATTTATAAAATGAAATAAGAAATAAACAAATAAAATGGATGAAGCCTAGTCTTGATCTATGTTATTAAATAGCCTCTTTTATAATGTGGAGTTAAAAAAAAGAAACAGACAGGCCAGTGAATGCTGCCCCCCCCCCCCCCCCCCCCCGGTCAGCTTTCTTATGTATGTAAAGTACAGATATCATATGTGAAGTGTGAAAGTAAAACTATAGACAAATGAATGCAAAAACCACTGTGTGGGATGATATGCTCATAAAGCTTGAAGAAAATTGGTCATACGTGACCACCTCCAGGTGTGAGTACTGAAGTGTTCATAAAGCGGAACATTCAGGAGCAAGCATGCATGTTTCAATTCTTTATCTGTAGGTTTATGAAAATTGCCTGTTTGTATTAGATAATTGCACTTCTCCACATAAATGCTACTAAATTTTGGTATTTCAATAAAAAAATTCAAGCATGGAAATTGACCTAAATCAATGTTTGTTTTAATATATTCAGATTTTGTTAAAATAAAATGCTCAGGTTTTGATCTACTCAATAGTCAGTTTTCTGTTTCTTAATTAAAAGGATTCTCTAGGATTCAGCTTTTCCTAGAGTTTTTTTAAAAATTGGTTTAAGAGTTGTATGGCTGAGCTTTGTTTTTCAACATTTATGTAAAAAAGGAGTCAGAAAAAAAAATGTTACAAATCTTTTATTAAGATGTTCATTATTTTAATCCATATTGACATTTTCTCTATGATTTTGTATTTATTTATTTTACAGTTGTTAATGTGCAATTACATTTGATAATGTTGGGTCACAGTTACAGGGTTTTCACAAAGTTATTGGCACTTGGAACACAGAAAGAATAGGATGAGCAGAACAGGAGGTCCACTGGTGCTATAGGGTTACAGAGGGAAGGAACAGGAGTGAAGACATGGGCAGACCACAGGTTGTGAAGAAGCGCTGTTTCTGGGTAAATATATACCTCATGCTGTGAGTACACAACAAACAATCTGACCTCTATGTGTGCATCTATATATAATATACAGTATTTATTAATACATTTATATAATATTTATATATGTACTGTTTAGTGACAAAAAGTTCCCCATGCCGTGCCACACCTTATCCATTCAAACATGTAGGTTTATATATTTTGTGAAGTGTAAAACCATATGCTCTAAAGTATAGAAATTACATGTTGCTTAAAACTTGAAAAAGCGTGAAAGCTTTCAGTTCTTAAATGCACACAAAGTAAAACATGACCTCACTCACACACATATTGTGAACAGAGCACTGTGCAAGTGGGTTGTATAAGAGGGACTTCTTGGACATCGGAGAACTTAACGTTTACAGAGTTACAATGAGTAGAGTTGGTCTTGAAATCTGACTACAGGTAAAACTGACACATACTGTAACCATAGTCGTTTCCATTTAGCTATTCAAGTTAGCTGATTCAGCTGATTGCCCCATAGGCCCTAAACCAGTGTTTTGAAGCTAAACTCATAAAGCACAGCAGCCTGATATTCATCACTGTGGACATGTCTGGATTTGGGCTGGGCCGCTGTAGCTGTGCCAGTAGACAAACATAGCTTCCTTAGAATCACTGTTGATGATATTAGGCCTCTGGACACCAACTCAGAATGAAGTAGAGTCATTCAGCAGATAACTGTGTAACATGGTTTATTGTTAGAACCCCTTTGCTTCCTGCTCTATAACACTTTAAAGGTTCATTTTTCATTTTCACATACAGTTTTGTGTTCTTTGGGAGACATGCTGTAGTTTACTAAGAGTATCAATGCTAATTATACTCTGGTTTCACTGAAACCCCGAACCAATAAACATCCTGCAATTATGGAAGTAAATTCCAGCATTTGAACTGCCCTTTTCCTTTCTATTTTATTCCTATATTGGATGGCCCAAAACTCCCTACATTCAATTCAAAATTTAATAGGTCTCTCAGTCCTTTAACTCTATGTTCAAAGCAACTCTCTGTGAATCTGTAGATTTATTTTAAAAACCTTGAACATAGTGTTAACACTCTCAGCCTGATTTGCTCTAAATCTAAAATAACATGTTCTCTAAATAACAGCATGTGATATCGCAGCAAACTGTTTCATAAGATTATGGGAACTGCAAAAAACCTAACTTCGGTATTGTCATCTTTAAAAAATGTGTTGAAATGTAGAATTGGGCCCTCGTACAAAGCCACTAAGTATGTGAAACAGACCTGTTATAATTCAGATTTAACTATCTAAACCCGCTGCTTTGCCTTTCTCTGAAATCCATAAATAAACTTGTGGAAGTGAAATATGACACCAGCTGCATGAAAGACAGGAAGCACAACAGTCTTCAAAGATATTCAGGAGGCAAGGGGAGGAGGGTGCTCGTGTTGCATCTATAGTCAAATGCAAAACTGAGGTTTTATTGTCATTACCCTTAATGAATACTTACAAGGTACTGCATTTTTGTTCTGTTATTATATGTAAATGTCACCCAAGTAAAAGCACCTAAATAAACGCATTCTTACATGTTTTAAACAATAATGAAAATAGATCAGACTGTATCTATGATGCTTCAAGTTATTTTTAAGGAGATTGATTCAACTGTCTTGAAAAATAAGTGTTGTTTCCTCCCTGCTTTTACACTGTAGCAGTCTTCAGAAAAATCAGAATCTTTTTGGAGATTCCTCTACAGAGGAAGAAAGTAATCAGTCATCTGTGAGAGCCTTTCAGATTGAGGACACATTCCTAAGTCAGATCCTGACCACGTTTACATATTGCATAACCACCTGCATCAGCAATAACAAACCCCTGTAGTCAATGCCAGTCTACAGGTTATCATGTATTCACAAAGTTTAAACAGATAGGAAGAACACTTGGCATCTAACTAAACAGTCTTCTTGCTTATTTACAGTAGACGTTTGTGCCGCTTTCTAAAGAAGAAACACAGGCAGACATGGTCAAAAATACATATTAAACCTAAAGGGGGTGACTGCTACACATTTCTCAGAAGGTGCATGAACCACAGGTTCTTCTCATTAAGGTGCAGAAACCTCCACTCTGCCTCTCATAGGAGGTGCAAAATCATTTCAAACTCAGCCATTCTGAATGTCCATATTAAAGAGGTGGTGCATTAGATACATGAATAAACTATATACCATAAGACAGCTCCACAGTGCATACACTCCTTTACCAAAGAACTATGTCTCTCACAGAAACACATGGATAGTACCATAAAACCTAGTTGCTTCAATCAACACAGCCTCCTAATGACATCACCGTACCCTCCTTTTATTAAGAGGTCTGTTCCATTTTTCAGTTATTTTCTCCTGTGGCTTTTTTCACAATATGTCAATAGTTTTTTTCTTTTCAAAAATTCAGTATAAAAAAGAAACTAACAGTTACCAAGTCAATGTAATCGTTATATTTCTATAACTAATGGTCAAATTTTTCTGGCACTGTTTTTTCAAAGGAGGCAAATGTTACAGGTTCACAATCTAACAAGAAATGGCTATCACAGACAACAGTCAAGCCAGCTGAATCAGTCTTATTCCTTTTAAGCTAGTGAACGAAAGATGAAACGCTTCAAATTTAGCAGTTTGACTGCTCGTTCCATCTCTGAACTGTAAAATAAAGATAAAAATAAATGATTAAGGGTCCTATGATAAGACTGCTTATATTCCTTTTTTCTGCAAAAATAGCACTTTTCCTTATTTGACAAGACCTCTTTCAATAAAACAAAGATTGAGATTTTAAAACAATCCCTCTCGCTCTTGTTCTCACACCGTTCTAGGCATGGACACTCATATAAATATAGTTTGTCTTCTAAAAATATGACCATTTTGAATTACCCGTTGCCATTCAATTTACAATAGTCTCAGTAAAAAGCTCTTCTCCTTCTCTCTGGATCACTTTTTAGTTCATAGACAGGAATGCTAAAATTTTTGAAAACAGAGAAAAATGAGATATATTTCGAAGACACCGCACAGTGAACACAGGTGAGATTTTCTGGTCTCAAGAAGGGTGAGGTGGTTGTGAAGAATACTTGCAAGATGGAGGATGCAAGGGGTGGAAGAACAGGTAGTGTTAATTCATTTTTATTAATGTACTACTTTAAATTTCATTCCTTCCCAGAGGCTGGAATACAAGTTGTCAGGCTTGCATAGAGAAAAATGCCACTGACACTTACATTCAATATATTCACCACCTCTACTCCTAGCCATCCCTTCTTCCTCTTCAGCCTGCACCAGTAACTCTGCCCACCACCCGCATGTCAGGGAATGTTTTTAATATGCAACAGTGGATGCGCTTTAACACCTTAAAAAGACACGGGGAGAGGGCAGTAAGGAGAAAATTAAACACCCTCTTACTTTCTCCCTTTCCTTGACTAACTCCATTGTACAGTCATAAAGCAAAGATTTAAGTTTTCATGTCCTGGTTACATCAGGGCAACAACTGTTGGCCCTAGCAGTGTAGTAGAGAGTCAGATGTGAAAGATCAGCGTGGGCTAAAGAGGGAGGAGGCAAGCAGAAATGGGGAATACTGGTATGTGTGTCACCAAATTTCAACCTTCCCCAGAACAAAATGTTCAAAATAACGGTCCTCCATCCCCACCTGCACCTGTTAGTGATTCACCTGAAGAGCCACCTGACTCCATGCCAGCACCGCTGCTGGTGTCCAGAGAAGTGGGGTCAAATGCTTGATCCGCGCCCAGGGTGTCATCCTCCGTCTTGACGCCGTCGGGAAGGAAAGCAGAGTAGGCATCGCTTTCTGCCATGAGTAGCTTCAGCTTGGGAATCCAGCTCTTACGAACCACACGCCGGGCATTGGTGCACATGTCGGCTGCGATGGCATTCATTTCGCTCTCTTTGAAGCTGGTGGCAAAGTTCTGGCAATAAACTGACACAGAGAAGAAACAGAGGTGAGGCTAACTGCGCCTTAAGCTGTGAACTGCAACTAAGACAACAACTAATGTCATGAAGCAGACGGGAAACTAAGCAAAAAGTTTCCCAACTGCCAGAATGAAAATGAAAGAAAGCTGAACATGTTAATAGCATGCACCTACTAATCCTGCTTTCTTAAGATTTAATACACCATAAACATCTGGCTTTACTCATGGTCAGCACTTGAAGTATTATTACTATATGTTCAATTACTCCACTCCATTGTAATTTGAAATATGTTTATTAGCTTGATTCAAAATCTACAACAGGGGTGGGAAGCCCATGTTCCTTAAGGGCCACCGCCCTGCTTGTTTTACCTGTCACTGCCCTACCCACTGCTGATTACCTTAATAAACTTAATAAACTCAGTCAGAATCTGGAACATACCATCTCAGGGTGGAGTGGGGCAACACAAAGTGAACTGGTATCTTCCAGCTTCTGTCTGACTGATCACACCTGATCCAGGTAATCAGCAGTGATTAGGGCAAGGATAGTTGAGGAACATGTGTTGTCCATCCCTGCTCTACAACATGGAGGGTGTGATGACAGCAAAGTGACTGTTGAATTGAATTGAATTGATGAAATTTTTCTTGAGGGAAATGTGCGTTAAATTTTCACTAGTACAAAATATGTTGTATGGTGCTCACTCACTGTGCACTTTTTAACTGTTGTTCTTTTCAGTGGGATTCTAGCAGAACTTTACCTGCTTGCACAGTGAATAGAGAACTAAGCAGCTCCTGCTCCTCATGTTCAAAGGTAAGCTAAAATGACTGCTAGCTTCATAATTATTAGACAGATATTCACCTACTTATATACACACCCCACCGATACAATACTAATTGGGTTTCTCTGCTATTGACGTTCAGGAAGAATGTTGCTATCTAGTGGTCACTGTGAGTTACTACTTTCATTCCCTGAACAACTCTGAGCGCAGTAGCTAGTGTATACTCTATTATGTGCAATTTCATTAAGATATACCCTGAAAAAACAGACATTTAAATCGAGTTAGTTATTAAAAACTATTCATTCAATTCAACAACAATGTGCTTTATATATGGATGTACAATACATTTATGCACAAGATGACTCCATGTAGTTTCTTCTCCAACTGTACTTATCATTACAAGCAAGTGCTCAAATTTTTTGCATGCTCATAAGCAAACACCCATAGAAAGAACAACATGTACACTCACATTTGACTGCATGCAGCACTCTGTTGTCCAGGGGCTTGCGGCTCGGGTCATTGGTGGACGAGCGTATGCCTGTTCCACAGCTGTTGGCCAGAGTATTCCTGATACATCAAAATACGAAGGAGTGGCACAGAAAGCAGAACAGATGAAAACAATTGCTGTTTTATCCCTACTATACCAGCAGATTAAAAAAAAAAATTCTATATTTACATTCTATATTAAAACTAAGCTGCTAACTTTACATGAAACGCTTGCAGAAATAGACTGAGACACACAGACAAAAAGGAACCAACCTATCAAAGAAGGCGGCCAGCAGCCTCCTGAGCAGCACCTTGTGTCTGGTCCCTGCGCTCACATGACAGTTCATTAGTTGGGCTCGCGATATGTACACAGAAGTACCTACAGGGAAGCCAACAAACAAATGTATATACAAAACTAAGACCAATACTTAATATCAACTATATATTAATTTATAACATTTATTGTCCCGCTATATGACATTTTTGAACTGTTCAGGTTTTATTGGTCATACACAGTAATGATAAAGTTTCAGAATCTCACGTTCATTTACTGGAATGGAAGGTTCGTTTATCTAGTGATTCATATCAAACATCGCACCTGTAGGTGTGAAGTGACATCAGCATTTTGAGCTTTGATTCAGTCTCTTTGCTGTTTGCGTTATTATGTTTTACGTTTTTATTGGAGTAAGTTGATGTTGCACCTGTGCCGCAGATAAGAAAAAATCTGAAAAGGGTAAATTTAGTTCCTTTTCAAATTTTTATGCAAAGTACAAGATATTTCTTTACCTGCATTTTAATCTGTCAGTTCATACCCCTCTATTTCTTTCTCTCTGTCACACATTGTCTGTTGAAAAATTTGTAACATAAGGTAACACAGATATTGTCCCAGGCTGTCTTCGACTTAAACATAAATAGACAGTCACATGTGCGATACTGCTGTGTAATCTGTGTGCAAAGCCTTCCTTCCAGGCCAGCTTCCTCTAAATATGTTTATACATATCATTACCTTTGGCTTTGTCCTGTTTGACTTGCTAAACTCAAGTAACACTGGTTTATTGCTGTGATTATTTTATTGTTCAGCTGCAACATTCCATAATATTTATACATACATATGTCTTTCCAGAAGCCTTTAATGCCCTGATAAAACAATTCTGTGTCTGATGCAACCTCTTAAGCCTATCTTTAGTAGAATCAGGTTTCTTTGAGCACAAAGGAAAAAAAATACCAGAAACACACAAATAAACATACCTGAGACTAATTCTAGTTTCTCAGCAGGGTCTCCTTCCTCATACAGTTTGGGGTGACAGCGGTTGCCTATCTGGGCAATGAGTTCTGCAGGGAGACACGTAAGATCTCGGCCTCGCATCCTGCCCCGTGTTTCTGTGTGGTCGGGTAGAGCCTCAACACGCTCACCAGCAGCTGAAGAGACACAATACTACAAATTTAGAAAAAATGACGTCACATTTAGAGAGAGAAAAAAGAAATGCATTAAACTACAAAATCTCAGCAGAGTAGACTTCCCTATTATGACAAATAAGGTTGGGTATAAACTTAACAAATCTTTCATTCTTGCCACTGCATTTCTTTGTATTATTGCTTCATGCTGATTACCTGCAGCTCCCATGTTGAGCATGCTGTACATGGTATACATGTTGCAGATTTGCCTATACTGCTCTTCAGCACATTCATCTGTCCCTTCTTCTTCTTCTTCATCATCGTGGTAGCTAATAGGTGAATCACTAGTGTAGGTACTCAGAGTGCCAGGGCTGGCACCTTCTGACATGCCGAGACTGGCTGCGAAACTTCCATTAGTGCTGGCACTCCCACTAATCCCACCGCTGGGTGCCATGACTGCCAGGCTGGTTGCAGTGGCACCCATACCCATGGCCAGTCCGAGGGCTCCAGGGCTCTGGATGGTGCTGCCTCGCACAGCCTCCTGGGAATAACGGGCTGCCTTCCTGGCCCCTCCTCCTCCTCCACCTGTGCCAGCCCCACCTCCATCTCGGCTGCTGCCACCCTCCCACAGCCGTTTAGCTACAGGAGTGCAGACCACTGAATAGGGAGTGGCTGCCTCTGGCTGGCTCGCTGGCTGCTCTGTCTTCACTCGTGATACCAGAGGAAGTGGCGTAAGGGAAGAGGCAGGCCGGATTGCACTGTTACCTGTCTGTGTTACAGGGCTCTGGGGCTCAGAAGGTGGGGTCTCCTCTGCATTAAGGCCCTGGGAGTCACAGCTTGGGGAGGAGACCTAGAAATGAATGGATACATTGACATTATGTCAGTATGACCACAGTGACAAACCTGTTTGTGCAACAGCCAAAAGTCTGTCCCATAAATCAAACCCCATCTAAGCCCAACATTAATGCTGCTAAACTAGCTTTGACTTGGTTTGACCCGTTTTGAGATGTCTACCACTGAGACTTGTGCTGTACTTTGATTTCATTTGCTTTGTCTATTTATAGCCTCAAAACAGTCAACTTAAATATGGAAAACTTAAGTCTCTTTTCTTTTTTTTCAGACTATATGTTCCATCTATTGTCTTACTTGTTTTGACAAGTTTCTAGTAGAAACTATTTTAGCTTTACCTTGAGGAAGAATTCAGTGCCTTTTTCCATGATCTGTTGGATCTGCAGGAAGCCTGCAGTGTACATGAGGAGAAACTGGTCCCCCACCGTCATGCTGAGACGGCCTGTGTAGCAGAAAGTCAAAATCTGCTGGAAGCTCTGGGGCTGCACAGCTGGTGGGAGCTCCACCACAGTTGGAGTTGTCTCATTGCTGCTACCACCTCCACCACTGCTGCTGAAAAGGTCCCGGAAATAAGAACTGCTTGCAGCCAGAACAGCTCGATGAGCCTACAAAAAAAAAAAAAAGGGTTTGTAAGGTGCCCCATGAATATTTTTGAGAATAATACTGATTTAGAACATGAATTAAGATTTTAGGTACACTTTTGTCTCCCGACTTACAATAGACAATTTATGAATTTCATGTTTTGCTCAAGGGGATGTCAATATAGGTTACACGGCTAGATATCATAAACATGTTATTTCTTTATAAGAAAGCCCAGTGCAGGCTCTACTTGCTGAGGAGACTAAGGTCATTTGGAGTGCAAGGGACACTCCTGAAGACCCTCTCTCACAAAGTGTTGGCATCAGCCATTTTTTATGGATTGGTCTGCTGGAGAAGGACTCTGACTGTAACCATGACACTCTGACAGCACTGGGCATCTCTGTCGGTGACAGTGACACCCCAAGTGTGTGATGGAGTGCTACTGCAGGGCTTTCCTTCCTGCTGCTGTCAAACTACAACACTACTCCCAGTAGACTCAACACCTCCACCCACAGCTAACCTCACATACCCTGTAAAAACCATGAATATTTAATATAAAGCAGAGTGCAAATCTTTCTATTCTTATAGTTTTATTTTATCTTAATTATGTTTTATTGTAAATATCTTGTTGGTTCTTTATTTTTATTGCTGCTATTTTTATCTTTACCCTCTGCTGCTGTAATACACTGAATTTTCCCACTGTGGGAAAAATAAAGGTGAATCCTATCTTACCCTAGCTTTATTTATGTATTTTTAATATCAATCATCTAGTTAAAGAGGACAGCAAACATATGTAAGAAAGAAATGGCCCAAATTACATTAACCGCAAACTAAAATTAGCCAACAAATAAAGGAAAGTAAAGGAACACTTCAATGTTGTTTTCAAGCCACAGCATTAACTGTTTACACACTAGTTTTAACTTCTTCAAATGTAACCTCAATTTTCAATATAAGTATTATTTACATTGTAACAACAATTTGATGTCTCAACAGTACCTTAAAGGCATGGCCTTTGACCACCACTGACACATCACAGTAGAGGCCCTGCAGCCGCTGCTCATTCAGACACTCTAAAACATTGTTGCCAAAGTTTGGTATCGCCATCTGGAGGGTCTGGGCCATGGTGCGCCTACGCACACCACCAAAGGGTCTTGTTAGAAAAGAAAGAGTCAGAAAGAAAGAATGGAAAACATGAAAGAAAAGGGAAGAAATGACACAAATACAATAAATAGAGTTGTAGTCCATGCACATGTTGATTTGGTTATTAAACTTAGCATTCACGCTGAGTCAGCAAACACACTGTTATACACATACACATTGCTCCTGTATGGGGTTTTAGCCAGGATATGTGTTTGACTTGGACCATCATAGTTTAATGGAGGACTGACTAACTGAGATTATGCATATGATAACTACAGAGTAACACATATAGTGACTCATCTATTACCCTCTATTCACCCTTTGATACATGGACTATACTGTTGTGTCCCTGATCAGGAGGAGAGACATGATCCCAGGTGGAAGAACTGTTATCCTGTGCTTTGTCTTGTGAGGAGTTGTTGTTGTAATGGAGCAAGACTATAATAAAAGACAGAAAGCTCAAGTAGAACAGGCTTAAAACAAAAAAAGTGAACCAGTGTTCTTTCTGTTGTGGATATGAACACCAAATGCAGGCTACAGTATATTACTGCTCGACACCGTGAAATAGCTTTGTCTTCACTGACAGGATATGTAAATGTGCAATGGAGATATTTTATCAAATGTTTTATGTTTTAGGATATGCATATACACATTAGCTCATTCTACAGAATAGCATGAGGAAATAAGAGTTGTAACACAGAGCTCAAATAGAACTGACCGGAAACAAAAAAAGGGAAAAATGCCAGGCCCTTTCATTATTGTCTGTCACTGTAACAACTAATTTCCAACATATATTAAACCTATAGAAATCTATTTTTTATTTACTGATAGCCCAGATTATTCCTAAGAAAATGCATTTTTCTAGAAGAATGTAGTCCTAAATAAGAATTTGTATACATATCTTTTTCACTTTTCCACAGTCCTGTTGGGGGCTTTTGGTAGGTTTATAGGACATTGATATTGTTGAGGCCCTCGTGGATAATCTATTTTACATTATCCTATATGGTACTTCAGCCTTGTAGAGGTTGTTATTGCCAAGAGCAGGCTCAGTAAAAGCCTTTTTATTTTCTGTCTTCTATGAGCTATAAAATCCACTGTCCTTAGATAAGTAGGTCATGTTCTGTTGTTCTATGTGTAAATGTGTGTGTAGCCTAAACAAACACCACATACCATTTTTCCATTCACTTCTCTAAACAGTCAAAGGCAAACATATCCTCTTGCCCTGTACCCTCTCAAAGATTCCTATATTATCCCTCCAATATTAAATTAAAGTGAACTAATGTTCCCTCTGTTGTGGGTCTGAACACCACATGGAGGCTATAGTACATTACCGCTTGATACTGTGAAATAGCTTTGTCTTCACTGACAAGATATGTAAATACACAATGCGGATATTTGATCAAATATGTCTTATGTTTTAGGATATTATGTACACAGAAGTTCATTCTATAGAATACCGTGGAGCATTATCCACAATAACAGCAAAGAATACAACAGATCCATTGTAGCCAACATGGCATTTATCAGCTTTTACTTATAAACCTGTACTGCTTATGGCTTAAGAATTTACTTACTTACGTGCGTGTGTGTGTGTGTGCGTGTTTGTGTGTGTGTGTGTGCGTGTGTGTGTCTGTCTGTATACAACACAGTTGTGAAAAGAGGCCTGCATTGCACAAACGTGTGCATGCATAGATGCATCACCAAACCTACTTTTCACACAAAATGGTTTACCACTTAAAAGTGTTGCATGGATGCACCCTGCACAGCACATACATATCCATACCAAACAAAGACAATCTCTGATACTATATGAGCAAACTGATTGAACCTCACCCTGCGAGAGGCAGACAAGCAACTTTGGTGTGACTGACTGATGAGGGCCGGAGTGAGCCGCCCCATCATATCCAAAGCCTTTCATTTGGGACCTAGCCAAGCTCCAGGGTAAAGAGAAATGCTCTCTTTGTCTCTGTCTCACTCAAGCTCCCTCTCCCTCATACTAAAACACAGATGCACACACACACACACACACACACACACACACACACACACACACACACACACACACACACACACACACAAACTCAAACAAACCCACAAAAGGCACACTGAGTCACACACAGACATTAGACAATACTGCTTGTTTACAGTTTGGCAAGCCGCAGTAAGCACACATGCATGCACATAAAGACACAAACACTAGGCTGACAGGGCTCAGAGCAGGGTGTGTTTGCACAGTTTGCCCTGGCAGTGAAAGAGAATGTGACTGTGTACATGTGTGTTAGTGTGTGCATGTGTCTTTATGCACCAAAGAGGGGCAGTGGGGCCTGCAGAGATGAGAGGGATCATCTCAACTCCTTATTGCATTAAAGATATAGAGCGCAGCAGTATGAGGGAATGAAATTCACCCAAACTCGCCCTGTGGCTTAGATCTCACACCAACCAGCCTGGAGAGGAAAGTAGGTCAAACATATTCACAACATACTTAAGACCTTCGACTTGTCATAGTAAGCCCTAAAAATGTTTTGCCTGCATTCAAAGGCTTTATGTTGTGATGGGTCAGCTACCAACATATTGGTGAACACTTTTCCTGTTCGTCCAGTTCTACCTCTGAATACTGCATGAGCTTCTACATTACTGTATGGACGATTACTGTGGGGTCAGTCGTGAAGCTGGCACACAATGCATTCCATCTATAGGCATTTCCTGGTTCCCATGTGCCTGTGCCTGCATGGCTGTGCTGCTCCTATGAAGTCAACACATACAGTCTGTTCCTGGTTCTCTCTCAGGGAGACCCTGAACCAAAACCTTATAAACTTCTAGCTCCATATTACTGGCGTATTACCCGTGAACGCACTATGAGTGTCCCCAAGTACAGTGCGCCTCTATAGGGATGAGTAAACGAGAGAAGATGCAGAGTAATGGGGATCAGATAAGGAGGTCTTCAGCACACCGGGGTGACCGCGCCGTGTGCCAGTGTCCCCGCCGGGAATGCTCCACTGTCTGCTGGCACCGGAGTCGGGAGGCGACGGGAGGGGGGAGACACAGGACGGCAGCAAACCCCGGTTGAGGGCGACGGTGTGTTACTGTTTACGTGCCCTAAAATGGCATCCAAGTATATCAGTCTAAAGCGGTTTCGGTGGCACTGTGGCCCCTCTTTTCCCGGTGGCGGATAGCACTGAAATGTTTGATGCTCTCTCCCATCCGCAGCAGGCCTATATAGGTGGCTAATGGCTATGCTAACACTACTGTTAAATATTTTGGGTTCGCCCCGGCGCACCATCCACCTCATGCACACTCAGCCCAGCTGCACAATGTCAAGCATTTCCGCGATAGTCCAGGCTCAAAAGATAAACAAGACACTTACTGCCTGGGCGGACGAGGTAGCTGTGCTGCAACGCCGGTTGTCAAGTCCAAATGCTGCTTATTTAAATATTTTGGTGATGGGGGAAATCGCTCCCCCTGCCATTCTCCATTCTACCGACATCAACAGGTCATCCCAGGACACGCAGCAGCTGAGGGCGAGCCAGACGGAACCAGTGCGGCACGGAGCGGGGGGTGGGAGCACAACAAGGCACAATTCTTTATGGCCGGAGCTCTCAAGGGCTGCCGTGCCAAAAACCTGACTGCCATCGCATTTTCGCATATTAGTGAGAAGAGCCACATGAGCAAACACAGCACTGCACGCTGGTGGTAGGGTATTTCACTGTTTTCAGTAGGCTGGGATAGGCTGAAGTTTAGGACTGTGCCAACCTGGACCAACCCCTAAGTCGGATACTTATTCCAAACTTTTACTGTCCCGTATCTGCTGGACCGCAAGTCCACAGCGCTTATTAAGGGCGCAGGCAGAGACACTTCTCATTCTTCTTGCTCTGCCGCCGCCACCGCCAGATGGACCCCGGCAGGACGCGTCAAGCAACGACAGACACTCACCCCCTCGGTGGGAAGTTGATGCAGAGTGTTGGCTCAAAGGAGGAGACGCAGCGCTCTCTCTCCTCGCTTTTCCTCGCTCCAGGCAGCCATTCAGTGTGAGCGAAACGTAGATAGCAGAGCCATCGAGGGCGGTACAGTATCCCAGAGGATTGCGGAACACAGAGCCACTGATCGCACAGAGCAGAAGAGGAAGACAGGCATGACGCGCTCGTCATACAGTCGCATGTTCGTGCCGAGCGCATCCTCAATTTGGGGAGCACCATCAAAAGGCGGATAGTGTTTGCGCATTGGCACAGCAGCAGCCTGCAAAGAGAAACAGTCTCTCATTCTCCCTGTATCCCGGGCTCTCTCTCTCTCTCGCTGTCTCTCGTCTCTCTCTCGCATATGAGCGACCGAAGTGGGAAAAGTAGGCCGTGATAATGAACTTGACTGAACTCGGTGCGCGCCTATAATGTAGGGATAAAGCTTGGTAGCTGTAAACAACAGATACCGTATGTGCAAAACCACAGTCCTGTTACACCGATCAGACACGCACACACATTTTTTGTGGACATGAGGGAGAGACCAACCAGTCCAAGTGCAGATCTAGAGGAGCTGAAATTGTTTTGTCCATTATGGAAAGTATTAGAATGTAACTAAGTACATTTACATTGTACAGCACTTAAATATATTGTTGAGGTATCTGTACTTCAGTGTTTCAATTTTCTACCATTCAAATAATAATATTGTAATTTTTACTCAACTACATTTGCTACTTTTCAGATGAGTAAAAAGGAGCAGGCCAACCACCTGCTCCTTAATGTGGACCAAGACCAAGCAGGTGGTGGTGGTGGTGGTGGTGGACTTCAGGAGGAAGAGGACACCAGTGGAGCCCATCATCATCCAGGGCCAGGAGGTGGAAGTTGTGGACCACTACAAATACCTGGGGGTTCACTTGAACAGCAGGCTGGACTAACAGTGATAGATTAGTGATAGATCAGTGATAGATAGATTAACAGTGATGCTGTGTACTAGAAGGGCATGAGTAGACTCTACTTGCTGAGGAAGCTTAGGTCCTTTAATGTATGCAGCAGGATGCTGGAGCTCTTCTAGCAGTCTGTGGGTGCGAGTGCCCTCTACTTTGCTGTGGTCAGTTGGGGGAGCAGCACCATCAAGAGGGACATCAGTCGGATCAACAAACTGATCCTGGAAAGCAGGACACATTATTGGGACATGGAGATGTTTGAGTCAGTGAGGGACAGGAGGACACTGGACAAACTGCTCTCCATCATGGACAATTCTTCACACCCACTTCACCAGACTATAGAGGGTCTGCGGAGCTCATTCTCCAACAGACTCATCCAGCTCCGCTGTCACAGTGAACGTTGCAGGACTTTATTCATACCGTTCTCCATCCTTCTGTTCAATAACTCCCTCCTTCGCAGCAGATGACTCCACCATCCTCCACCACAGTCTCTTCTGTGGTGTTGACTATGGTTGTGTATAGTGTATATTTACTTCTGTGTGTATATTGTATATATGCAAATGTTGTATTTTCTGCTTTATTATTCTATTCTATTTTTATTTTTTTTGTAACTGAGCTACTGTGACCAAGGAATTTCCTTTGTGGATCAATAAAGGTCATCTAATCTAATCTAATCTAATCTAAAATACAGTAAATTCACAAACTGCTCAGCAGTGTGTGAACTACAGTATGTAAACTACTTCAAAATGTGAGCATATGGCTTTGTAACAAAGTGCTCAACACAATAATGTGGCAATAATTATAATCCAATAATATACATTAATGTAATATATGCCACTGACTACTTTTACCTTTGGTACTTTTGGCTGCCAATACTGATGCTACATAATTCAGAAAGCAGACGTACTTATAACAGGATTGTTTTAAAGTATATGAGGTCTTTTCCCACCACCGATTCTCTAGTGTCTCATTCAGTGTTGATTATAATATTGAATATCCATTTGAGAAAAGGCTGAAAAATAATGGTCGAGAACTTGTGATCACTAAATTCCTAATTCAGATTTGCCTGTACACAGCTCAGTTCAGTTCATCAATATACACAAGTACACACTGGATATGTTATCAACATATAACAAAATAATGGAATAACTGCAAATATCACAATTAACATAGTCCATGATCATTTTATTGGGCACAGTGGATGTAGGCCTAATTACACATACCAGTGGGTAGAGTTCTTTGATGGCAAATTGACAATGAATCTTTAAATATGCAATGTAAGTAATTATAATTATGATTTGCTTCAAAGTTGAGATGTTGGCCAGTGGTTTTAACCCTTACATACTGTTCATATTCCATGCCTTCACAGTATGAATCCCCTCATAATAAGTGTCTATACCAAATTATGAGCTACAGGTCTTTTTAAAATGTATTAATAGCTTATCTGACATTAATAAATGAATCATTAATCTTTAAGCAATGTTTCAGAGAGCAGGGAGAGTATTTGTTTCAGGTTTTACATTTACAGTCATCTCGTTTTTGGATAAAAACATCTACAATCACACAATGTGATGTCCTATTTTACCTACCTGTCTTTCTGCCATAAACTGAATGACTGAAATGACTCAGGCACCTTATGACCCCCCAACCCCTATTTTTTTTTTTGCTACATTGCAGGTACTTGTTTTTGCAGGTTCAGGTCTAGTGCCTGTGTCAAGGCCCTCTCTGAACTCTGTGTGACTTCTGTTCCTTATGTTTATTATGTATGATCACTTTTATGATGTTTCGCTTATTGACTTTTTCATGATTCCCCCATAACGCTTCAAAGACTAACTGGTGCATGTTTCTGCGGGAACCTGGGCAAATGTGGCTGGAACACGAATAGTTCTCGGCACAGTATGAAGTCCCCCCTTGAACCCCACTGTCCCATAAAAAATAGACACATGTATGGCATCTACAGTTTCACAGTTTCAAGATTTCAACCATTCAGACCATTTTCCTTGATTTAACACACACTGGTAAATCTAAAATCCATTTGAACAGATATGGGTCAAATCTGACCTGGAACAGCCTCAAAGTACAATAAATTGTGGCACCTGCACAAAAGTATGATATTTGAAAATATTTTCATTTTTGTGTATTTTGGGTCACTTTAGGAAAAGTCATCAAGTTTCAGGCTAAAAAAAAGACATTTAGGGTATTTTAGGGCATTGATGTCAAATGTCAAAACGGGTCAAATTTGACCCAAACACTATGTCAGGGTTAAAAGTCACATTGAAGGATATATTTTAGTGTTAGCACATTTGCAGGTCTACTTTAAGACGTAACATTTTAAATGCAGACCTAACCTGTTACAGAGGATATTTTACACTGGGATTTCTACTTTTACTGAAGTAAAAGATCTGAATACTTGTTCCACCACAGCATTTTAGTGAGTGCTGAACTATATACACCTTCATAATACGAATGCAGGACCAAAGATGGTTTGGCATTATGATATTATATAATGTGGTGTGATTACAATACAAACGATAATAAACTGTTTACATTTTCCGTTTTTGAAGAAAACCTTGTCTGACAGTAGATTAAGACATTTGAGTGTGGCCTCTTTTGACTTCTTAGGGGCTTGTGATTTAAGCAGTAATTTATTGTATATTTTTATTGCAATAGTCCGAATTTGAAACTTTGATTCCATTATTAGTTTTTCTGATTCTGGGTCTGATATAGAGAGCATGTGACCCGACCCCGCCCCTCCCCCCTCCTGCAGCCCACACAGGTGCTCGGCGTCCGGCAGGTAAAGACTCGGAGCTAACGGTTTGTTTTAAGTTTCCATGGCGGGAAAAGTGAAATACAGGACTAGAAATGTTCAGCAGCAGTCTCCAGTCTCCAGTCTGCAGTCTGCCAGGCTTTAAAGGTTCTGCTCTTTGGGGATTTTAGCCATTTGGTGAAGATTCGGAGTTTTGTCTGCTGAGGAGTTGAAGCCACTTCTGTCGCCGTTTTCTTCCCATCAAGGACACAGTGGTGAGTCCATTTTATGCGACGCTGCAGCTGTTTGTTGTTTGTTGTTGTGGTTGTTTTATGGTGTGTTTTGTCAGAAGAGGTGAAGTTTAAAGCCTTGGTCTTTCTGTGTGATGTTGTTTAACAATTGCTGGTGACAGATACAACACTGTTTATTCTGATATTTACAGTTGCTTCTCTTGTTTGGTTCTTGAAAGGCTGAGCTGGACTAGTTTCTAAAATGCTCCTTCGGGCTGTCTGATATTCTCATATGTTCTTTGAGAAATTAGGGGAAACTAGTTAAAGTACAACATTGGCCTCTGGTTGTGAATTAGGTTTTGTGTTTTGGATCTTAGCTGAAAGTCCACAGAACTATCTTCCTGTGCTGAGGCCTTTTCAGCACTTTGTCTTGTCATGATAGGAAATGCACAGGTGTCACTAAAAATATTAATGCTGGTTCTGTTTTCTGCGTATTTCTCTAAAAGCCACGGCAGTGTGACGCCACAACCTCCTGAAACTGAAGCAGGCGAATGTCATTCAGTCATTTAGTTTTATTGTGTAAGCTACACTTGTGCTTTACGTGTCATGTGTGACATGTCAAAAAAGGCCTTTACTTGAAAAGGCCCTTTATTGAAAAGTTAGTAGAATGTTGCCACCTAGTGGACGAGTTTATGACTGCAGTGCACATGCATTGCATCATAAATGTTTGTGAAAGTTTGTGAATGTTTGGTGTTTGTCAGGAACAGGAACACCTCATTATCACCAGCTCTGTGACTGCTAGCAAGTAGGCAAATATGACAAAAAGCATATGAAATATTCAGGAGCCTCATCTGAAGGCTAACACATCATTTCTTTATTAATAAGGTATATTGGGGTTTTGTATGATGTCATGCTCCAGCAATGCTGCATACAATGAAATGTGTCGATAGTAAACAGGAAATTATGATTTTCTAATTAAAACGATGAAAAGCAGTGATACAGAATGAGGACGTTCTCCTGGAAGCTGCAAAATAAAACTACATGTGTTTTCTGCTGCTAGTTGATGGTGCTTAATCGGCACATGCGTTTCGTGAACCTTCATGCTCAGACTTGTTACTGGTTTTCCATTGAAGATCATAGTACCCGATTGAATCACTCTTGCACTTAATGCAGATTACAGTACTACCACAAGGGAGAGCATGTTGCCTTGGAGTTTGCTTCATCTCACATGTTAAGTGCCCTGCATAGCAGAACTGCACAATTTTGGGTATAGTTTTGACCCAAAATTAAAAAAGAGCACCTCCTGTTTTCCCTGTTTGTCTGTGTGAAACCACTAGAAACTGATGGATGGGAAATTCTCTCTCTCATCCCACATTTTAAATGTCTGCATAGCCACTTTCACAGCACAGCTGCTGTCATCAGGCTGTCTTTTGATTCAGAAAAATGTAGTGATTGTCAGATTACACGGGGTAAGGAAGGAAGCACAAACAGTATCTTAAAATGAAGAAGTCAGCAGTGTTTAATGAGAAACTGGAAGATATCTCTTCACTTTGTCTTCTCACATTCCACTGTCATCTGAGATGGTATCTTCCAGCTTCTGACTGACTGAACACACTTGATCCAGATAATCAGCAGTGGGTAGGGCAGGGACAGATGGGAAACAAACAGGGCAGCAGAACTTGGTGAACATATGTTGCCCACCCCTACTTTAGAGAAAGGAAGCGATGTTAGTGTTCGGTACAACACAGGAAATAATCTGTGTTCCTTGTTCTGCTTTTTTTTTTTTTTTTTTTTTAATTTAAATTTAAATTCTCTTTAAATAGGGTGAAGTTGGTCATATCATGCCTCTGAGATCTTCTTTATGTCTCTGACGTCCAAGGCATTGCCTCTGTTTTTGCACAGCTTGATCTGTATTAGAATTAAAATGATGGAAGCCTGCAGTACACAGGACAGACGGACCATATGTGGCCCTTTTTTAATATACAGTAATGGCATAATGAGGCTCACATGGTTGGACTTTGGGGTTGCACCTCTGAATAACACCACTTTGGTGTTTTAAAGGTTCACTGAAATATTTAAAGGAATCTGTTAGCATAAATGGTATATAGTATTCTCTCTTCATAACTGTACGTTTAGATTAGATAAATCAGAATCATTGAGATAAGACAACGTATAGATTTTATTTCCTAGCTAAAGTTGGCTAACGTGTATGTTTTTTTACACACACATTTAATGTTGGTAAAACTGTTTAGTACAACTGTCACTTTGTACTGTTGCCCACTGGAGACTTAGTGGTTGATTGTCTTCCTCAGTGGTTCCACAGTAGTAGCTGTAGAAGAACAGGTGGTTCTTCTGGATGTGTGAGGATGTTTGGTTGTTGTTCATCCCTGGTATATGTGCCCATAACGGATGGATCAATCAAGGGCCTACAGGTAGGCATAAAAAGGAGGTTTTGGCGCTGTTAGAGGGAGACGTTTTCAGACAGTCTGCTGGGCACTGTGCCCTGCTTCCCCCTCTGAAACTTAAACTAACAGCAGCATGCTATGACTCCATCCCAGCAACAGCGTCACAGATTTGGACTGGCTGCCATGGGGTCCCCGGCCAATCAGGGCACACATATTGCCAGATCACGTAAGAGGTAGCTGATAGTAACTCTGAAAGAGATTACTGTCATCCTTTGTGAATTCTTTTAAATCCACAAGGTACACAAAGGTGCAGCTTCAACGCAGTGTGCCCATATTAACAGTGTATGTATGATTATGTATATGTCTTAAAAGATATGCTGAAATACTGTATTTTCAATTTAATGCAGCTCTGTATGAAAAAAAAATTAAGTTCAGTTAAGACATGGCAGCATTTTGAAATTACTCACAGAAGTGACTTGTACTTCTACTACATGTGGAGCTTTGTCTCGATCTTGTGGACAGTCTGAGTAATACAGGGCATTGGTACTGTGAACATACAAACCATCACTGAGCATGTCCTTGAAAAATAAATCGGTCAGGATATTATTTGTTTTATTGCAGTCGATGCTGCAAATAATGAATAACTTTGTTTTACATCTTTGAATCTTTTATTTTTCCAAATGGAATAAAGAGTCCAAGATACAATATTTTGCCATTATTATGGTAATTTTATTCATTTTATTTTCTCATTTCTTCCTACATATTCTATAGATAACATGCCAAGCGCATAACTGAATCATAAAAATTAGTATAAAGCAATATCATAGCAATTGATGATGATAGAAACGGTTAGTGAAAAAGAAACTTTATAAAGAAAGAAATTAAAAACAATGCCACACTACATGTCATCAAAAATCCTTAAGTCCACATTTGGAGAATCAAGTGCGATCTGTCCTGTGATCATCATTTAGTCTAAAGAGGAAAGAACATAAGTAAAGTGTCAGTATCTGGTGACAAATGGTTTGTTTGGCATGTAAATATAAAAAGTAGTTAATATTCTAGAATAATGACAATTTTAAATGTACCAGATATTTAGTATATAAATGGTAGGAAGTGCCACACTGCTCTGTTACCTTCTTCAGTGTAACCAAGACACTGTAAGTAATGGCAATTAAAAACAAGATGGAGGTGACAATCATGCACCAACTTTCCACTTCTGTGTCAAGGTTAGTATCTATATCTGTGATGTCATCTAAGAAGCTGCAGTTGTCCAAAACGTCTGAATAAATGAAAATGAGATTTGTGAGTTGCTGGATAATGACTGGAGGAAGGGATATGAGGGGGTTTAAAAAGTCATCAAAATGATTCATATTGTGAAAATGTTGAATGTGCAGTAGAGACATAGATCAGTAAACAAATCAGCACCTGGGTTAGATATACTCAGGTATAGGGTGGTGTTTACATGTGTCACCCTGCAGTAGATAACTGCTCCAGGGAACCAGATTCTTTGGGTCAGACGAAGATGACTTTGGACACTGAACTTTCCATCTGGGCCTCTGTGGGGCTCACTGGTATTGTAGTCCAGATGTTCCATGGAATTGTTAAGAAACCAGGTGATGTTAATGGGTGCGGGGCTGAAGCCTAAGACCAGGCACACAAATTCCTTTGAACCCTGAAGCAAGGTGGCTGAAGGTTTGCTGTAGGTCACAGTGGCTGGGGAAAATAGAAGAATTTCTGTCTGTCAAATTTAAGTTAGGAAGGGCATTTACATTAGATTCCTCTGAGAAATTAAAAGCAGAATTTTTTCAAATCACTTTAAATAAATTTTTAAAGGTTATTTTCTCCTTCACTTTTGAGCTTACGTAATACAAAGGTGTCATAAGTAGTAGCTTCATTTAATTACCAGCTCACCAAACACATTCTTTATAGTGTTTTCAAAAGGTGCTTGAGATGATTCATGTCTGACGACACAAGAATAGTTAGACCTCTTGTCTTCAGTTTTGTATATGTTTAGTCTGCTACTCATTGAATAATTGCTGCTCCCTGTGTATTTCCATGCTGGACTGTTGGTGTAACGAGTCGATGGGACTTTCTGGCCATTCTCTTCCCAGTATACTTTGATGTTAGAAGGGAAGAATCCAGAAATTAGGCAAATAAGAACCACATCTGGTGTAGAAAGCTCAGAGTCTGTTGGTTGTATTATTTTCACTGTTGGAGGATACAGGGCTTGAGAAACAAAAAGAAGACAGCAGTAAATAAGGGTTCATGTTTTCTTGCATTCTTGAAATATGTGAATCTCTCAAAGAATTCAGGAACAGACATATTACAAAAATAAAAATATTAGGATTTTTACATATAACCCTACCTTTGCTTTTGCTTACATGGTCTGCGTAGCTCTGATTGGAACATCGGTGCTTTCCCACACAAGACACTTGTTTATGTGCATGCCAGTCATCCGCTGACACATTGAAGAAGACCTGTAAAGTCTCTGTGCCATTGGGGTGACTCTGCAGTGTTGCAGTATGTCTATCCACAGAATATCTGTTCCCATGTACTTCCCAGGTGATGGAGAAATCTTTAAGATTAGTGCCAACCACAAGACAGGTGAGAGTCACCTGTCTACTGTTCTCAAAATCCTGGAACGGTGGTTCCTGAACATATACCCCAACTGCATGAGATGATGTTGGAGTTACTGAAAAAAATTAACATAAAATTAAAAGGACAGAAACTGTAACATGGATTTTGTAATGATGTAAATTCTTAAAGGATTATTCAGAAAAAGTGTGAATATAATTATTTGTCACTAAATCAATATCATTGTGGATATTTTAATTTTACCTGAACAGATGCTGATGGTCTTTTGAATTTTTTTTTTGGGAGACCCGTCAGACACTTCACAAGTGCAGAGCTTCCCTGTTGTCCAATCAGCTTCAGTGATGTCAAGTTGACTTGTTACTGCTACAAGTCCATCTGCACCCATGCGCATGTCACTCTTTGTCGAAGATCTTTCCTGAGACTCAACAAGCCATTTAATCTTAGGGTCAAAGCCTGATGCAGAACATAAAAGTTTCTGTGGTCCTGATGTGTCACTGGGAGCCAGAGTTAGTTCCACTGATGGCTCAGCTAAATATCAGTCAACAAAGGAATAAATGAATGAATCAGTCAAATTATCAGTTAATTTTAACAGAGAATTGTACTGACTAACAACGTATCACATTTCAAAGGGAAAAGAAGAGTAATAAGTCTCACCAAAAATATTGCCAGTGGATGATGATTCAAATTTGTGGGAGAAACCTTGGTTTACGTTGCAGGTGAAACTTGTGTCTTTGTTCCAGTGTGTTTCAGGGACAGAGAAATATTGACTGATTGACTGGAGACTTGTGCCTTCAGGGAGCTCAACATACTGTTTGCCAGAAATATCCACACTGTTGGCTTGAAAGGTGATGTAGAATTCACTTAAAGCCAGTTTGCTAATGTCACACTTGAGCACAGCAGTTTCTCCTTTTAGCAAATGTTGGAGAGATCTACCAATCTCCACTGATGCAGCTGGAACTGTAGGTCCTAGATGATACAGAAAGAAAACAACACAGTGTTATTTTTTAGTTTCTTCATTCTCACAGCACACCTGATTTTGAGTTTTTCTAAACTTCTTACCTGATACATTTATGGTCTCTTCAATGGATTGGAAGCACCGATGTTCAGCTTTACATTTTAAAACCTTGAGTAATTTCCACTGACTCAAAGAAACTGTCACTTCACTGACTACATGAGTTGCATTTGCAGTTTGCTTCACGGTGCCACTTGGTGCTTCAGCCCCGTCCAACAGCCAGGTCACTGTGGCTTTAAAAACAGTGTTGACCAAACATGTTGCTTTCACCTCTGAAACTGCCATCATTACTGTTTTGAAACTGGGAATCTCCACATGAATGAAAGGAGTGGTGCTTGAATAAGCTGATATGGTAAAATACAAGAAAAAAGAATCAGGAATTAAGACCAAATCCTCAGTAAATAATGTGATTGTAAAAGGCCTTTTGTATGCACTGAGCAACCACAACATTAAAAACTACCGGTAGGTGGTTTTCAGGTTGTGGTTGATTAGTATATATTATGACAACATAAAGACATAATTCTTCAAATTCACTCAGTATCACCTCTTTGGACAGGTCATACTATTTTAGACAATTGCTGAGGCTGTGAGCACACACCTGAACAGATGCTGATGGTCTTTTGAATTTTTTTTTGGGGAGACCCGTCAGACACTTCACAAGTGCAGAGCTTCCCTGTTGTCCAATCAGCTTCAGTGATGTCAAGTTGACTTGTTACTGCTACAAGTCCATCTGCACCCATGCTCATGTGACTCTTTATCAAAGATCTTTCCTGAGACTCAACAAGCCATTTAATCTTAGGGTCAAAGCCTGATGCAGAACATAAAAGTTTCTGTGGTCCTGATGTGTCACTGGGAGCCAGAGTTAGTTCCACTGATGGCTCAGCTAAATATCAGTCAACAAAGGAATAAATGAATGAATCAGTCAAATTATCAGTTAATTTTAACAGAGAATTGTACTGACTAACAACGTATCACATTTCAAAGGGAAAAGAAGAGTAATAAGTCTCACCAAAAATATTGCCAGTGGATGATGATTCAAATTTGTGGGAGAAACCTTGGTTTACGTTGCAGGTGAAACTTGTGTCTTTGTTCCAGTGTGTTTCAGGGACAGAGAAATATTGACTGATTGACTGGAGACTTGTGCCTTCAGGGAGCTCAACATACTGTTTGCCAGAAATATCCACACTGTTGGCTTGAAAGGTGATGTAGAATTCACTTAAAGCCAGTTTGCTAATGTCACACTTGAGCACAGCAGTTTCTCCTTTTAGCAAATGTTGGAGAGATCTACCAATCTCCACTGATGCAGCTGGAACTGTAGGTCCTAGATGATACAGAAAGAAAACAACACAGTGTTATTTTTTAGTTTCTTCATTCTCACAGCACACCTGATTTTGAGTTTTTCTAAACTTCTTACCTGATACATTTATGGTCTCTTCAATGGATTGGAAGCACCGATGTTCAGCTTTACATTTTAAAACCTTGAGTAATTTCCACTGACTCAAAGAAACTGTCACTTCACTGACTACATGAGTTGCATTTGCAGTTTGCTTCACGGTGCCACTTGGTGCTTCAGCCCCGTCCAACAGCCAGGTCACTGTGGCTTTAAAAACAGTGTTGACCAAACATGTTGCTTTCACCTCTGAAACTGCCATCATTACTGTTTTGAAACTGGGAATCTCCACATGAATGAAAGGAGTGGTGCTTGAATAAGCTGATATGGTAAAATACAAGAAAAAAGAATCAGGAATTAAGACCAAATCCTCAGTAAATAATGTGATTGTAAAAGGCCTTTTGTATGCACTGAGCAACCACAACATTAAAAACTACCGGTAGGTGGTTTTCAGGTTGTGGTTGATTAGTATATATTATGACAACATAAAGACATAATTCTTCAAATTCACTCAGTATCACCTCTTTGGACAGGTCATACTATTTTAGACAATTGCTGAGGCTGTGAGCACACACCTGAACAGATGCTGATGGTCTTTTGAATTTTTTTTTGGGGAGACCCGTCAGACACTTCACAAGTGCAGAGCTTCCCTGTTGTCCAATCAGCTTCAGTGATGTCAAGTTGACTTGTTACTGCTACAAGTCCATCTGCACCCATGCTCATGTGACTCTTTATCAAAGATCTTTCCTGAGACTCAACAAGCCATTTAATCTTAGGGTCAAAGCCTGATGCAGAACATAAAAGTTTCTGTGGTCCTGATGTGTCACTGGGAGCCAGAGTTAGTTCCACTGATGGCTCAGCTAAATATGAGTCAACAAAGGAATAAATGAATGAATCAGTCAAATTATCAGTTAATTTTAATAGAGAAGTGTACTGACTAACAACGTATCACATTTCAAAGGGAAAAGAAGAGTAATAAGTCTCACCAAAAATATTGCCAGTGGATGATGATTCAAATTTGTGGGAGAAACCTTGGTTTACGTTGCAGGTGAAACTTGTGTCTTTGTTCCAGTGTGTTTCAGGGACAGAGAAATATTGACTGATTGACTGGAGACTTGTGCCTTCAGGGAGCTCAACATACTGTTTGCCAGAAATATCCACACTGTTGGCTTGAAAGGTGATGTAGAATTCACTTAAAGCCAGTTTGCTAATGTCACACTTGAGCACAGCAGTTTCTCCTTTTAGCAAATGTTGGAGAGATCTACCAATCTCCACTGATGCAGCTGGAACTGTAGGTCCTAGATGATACAGAAAGAAAACAACACAGTGTTATTTTTTAGTTTCTTCATTCTCACAGCACACCTGATTTTGAGTTTTTCTAAGCTTCTTACCTGATACATTTATGGTCTCTTCAATGGATTGGAAGCACCGATGTTCAGCTTTACATTTTAAAACCTTGAGTAATTTCCACTGACTCAAAGAAACTGTCACTTCACTGACTACATGAGTTGCATTTACAGTTTGCTTCACGGTGCCACTTGGTGCTTCAGCCCCGTCCAACAGCCAGGTCACTGTGGCTTTAAAAACAGTGTTGACCAAACATGTTGCTTTCACCTCTGAAACTGCCGTCATTACTGTTTTGAAACTGGGAATCTCCACATGAATGAAAGGAGTGGTGCTTGCATGCACTGCAGGAAAAAATGTTTGTCCATACATGTTAATCTAATTAAAACAATTTCGAGAAGCAATTTTCATATTAATGCTGCTGGGTAGTTGCCTTATGTCTCACCTTGACAAATGTTAATTGTTTTTGTCAACATATCATTGTTGTTGTGAATTGCATTGCATGTAAAAGTGGAGCCTTTTTCCCATTGAGTAATTCCAGAAATAATCTCACTGCTCAGACTGAAGGTTATACCCACTTCATCCACAGTCTGCAGCTTCCTTTGGATGGGTCTAGTTGTTAGAGGTATGTTGTCCTGTTTCCACTCCACCCTCAACTTGTCTGGAAAGAAGCCACTTACAGTGCAGAGAAGTTTGACTGGTGTGGCCCCAAATGTTTCTTCCCAAACAGGGTGCAGTGTGATGTTTGGAGAGACAATCCTCTGTGCTGAGATAGAGCAGAGATTATTTTTTATTTGCCTCATTCTGATGGTTTAATATGAGTATTTTAAGATATGCTGTTTTGATCTCTTCACTTTATACGTACCTTCAGAATTTGGTCAAGTATCCAACTGTTTAGTCTCAAGTCTAAGTGTAATTGTGTTTAGGCTAGAGGGCAGAGTTGTACTTCTACAGTATCTGGTGTCTTAAAGTCAGGTGGAGATAGGGCTGGAAGTCTGTTGCACAGATGTTGTAGCATGATAGGGCAGATTGATCAGAGCTAGCAGCAAGCGGAAGCATTGAGTAACACCCAAGTCCCAAATCGTACCAAAATGCAGAAGTGAAACAATGCAAAGAGCAACGGTGCATCACAGACACCAGGTGTGAGGTGTGGTTATGCCAGTAAAAGACAGAGCGCACATTTAAATATCTCAGTTCATATATGTTTTTACATAGATTTACATGAATACTCATGACATTGCTAAAGGTTTTGGTTTTCAAGTTTATTATTAATAGACTCAAAAGTAATCAACTGCAAAATCTCTATTTACATACTGAGTTGAATATGGGCTGATGATACCAGGTGCTAGGGAGGTAATGAACATAGAAACATATTACAGATTAAAACATAAGATGTTAGATATAACACTATGAAAAATGCTGACATAATATAAGAGAAAAAAATTGGGGGAACAGTATCAGTGATATCATCTAAAGATTTATTTTCAGAAAGACAGAAAAATCCTTAATTACAATGTAAAAAAAAAAAGACAGCCATGATTACTTACAGTTACACTTTGAAGCTTTAAGAAAAAGTTTTTTTTTTTTCAGAAAGTTCACCTTGTTTCATTTAACCTGAAAATACAGAAACAACAAAAATGATCAATTAGTAATATTGCACAAATGAGTGGTTATATTAGAAATGTTTTACACAAAACATTATACAAATCATCAAAAAAACCATACACAATGAAATCATATATTAGGCCTGACCTCTTTGCAAAGATATCCTATATATCTATATAAAATGTTTATGTCTGGATTTGGATTTCAAAGCCATTGTGAGATGTTTGTAAAGCCAGATTTGTTTCATTATTACGTAAATGCACCATGCATGCACTTTAATTAAAAATAAATATATATATATATATGATATTAACATTTGATTCCTTAAATGTGAGTGAAAATATATGTTGGTGTAATATTGAACATAAATAATAAAAGAAACAGGTAAAAACAAAAACTGAAAAGTGACAATGTTATGGACAAAACATATTTTCACTAAGACATAATTTGGAATACTATTGATTACTACAGAGTTGTTTGTAACACTCGAGTGGCATTAGGGCTGAAAGCTTTAGTTGCTGACCATCAGACTGGTAAATAAGTTCTAACAAAAACAAGATGTAAGAGTTGGGCCACTGACAAATCATTCATCGAAACATAAATAGCAAAGATAAACAATATCCAATATTGCAAATGCTTCCTTTAATGTACAAAGAAAATATATATCTTTATATGTGTGTATATAATATATATATGACTTCACACGGATTCTGTGGGAATACTGTGTAGTAAAGTGTAGTAGTGCACAAATGTAATCGAGCATTTAAATTGAATTAACTATTTACTGAGATAGTAGATAGTTGTGGTGTGTTTCTTTTAACAGTATGAACACCTCCATAATGCAGTTTAATAAAAGTACTGCAATAAATTCTACCTTCGTGTCAGAAATAGTGTTTTTGTTGAAACTGTTTGGAGCATTGTGGATTGATTGGTTTGATCAGTTTACAGTTTAACAGCACTACAAATTGCAGCCTCCTAAATGGTCATTGTACACCTTCATGAAAGTAGAATTTTTTGCACAACTGTTGTATTGTACTGAATTAGGTTGGTGTTCCTATTATTATGAGGTGACAACTGAGTATAAATTATGATGATTATGTGTTACTGACACTGTTTTTCTTTCATGTCGGTATTCCTATGAATCTGTTGTCAATCAATTGTGTAAGATTGTGGGACAGAAGTTTCTGCCTTGGTTCTTCGAACACATATAATTATGTACCAATTTATGCTTTTTCTCGTACATGCAAATCTGTTCAGAAATGTAACATGTCAACTCACTGTCACCTTGATAGCAGTGGTCCCAACGGTGAACAGCAGAGTGATGAGGAAGAGAAGGATGAAGATGAGGGCTGTGTTTCCCATGTTATCTTCTTCTGTCTCCATGGCAATTTTCCAGGGGGAAAAGAGTAACACTGCGTGCACTATGAAGTAATTATTCAGTTAGTCGTTAGAATTGCTTTTCTACACTGAGGTAAAACATTTTATAGCTTCATATGTCAGAGTGGTTTCAGTCTATTAGTCAATGAATTAATCCAGTTATGAAATAGACAACTGTCAAAATAAAATAATAAAAAAAGACACTTCTCTTGTTACATATTGTATCATAATGCATTTCTGAAGTTTTGCATGTCCTAAAATGCTGATTACAGTAATCCTGGTTTGCTTCTGAAAGACCCCATTATTGGTGAGGCATACATGGCTTGGCTTGTGAATCAGTATATTCATTGTTTGAGTCAGAGACCTCAGACCTGAAGTTAATCCTTAAACAATCATTTGCCTTGTGTTTGGGGTGCAAGACCCAGTGGAGGAAACACACATGCACAAAGATTAGTTACACACGCAGCCTTAATGATCCATCTACACACAAAAGTGTACAAATGTAATATACTCAATCAAATGTTTGCCTGGGAAATGGTAGTAGTATTATTTCAGTTTCGTATGATGTAGAAGTTTTGGAATTGAAATTGTCAGTGGGCTTTAAAAGTCACAGCTGAACTGAATTAGGATAGCACCTTGACAGTTACACAGTTCAAAGGTTTGACATGGAATGCATGCGACAAACAACAACACAGTTGCAAAGTGCTTTTTTTTTTATTTTGATTTTGAATCTGCATTAACAAGACAAAAACAATGTCAAATCACACACAAACATTAAACAACAAACAGCAGAAAACACGGACGCACAAACATCTACTGGGCATTGCATGTTTCAGGGATGTTCATGTTGAGGTTGACCAGGTTGGTTTTTTCAAATGTTCTGTATCCAATGGACCTGACAATGGCTCTGGTTGCGTTAGACACAGACATGTGGTAAACTACACAGCTATAAACCACGTCATTGTTTTTCCACTGATCAAGGCTGAGCAATAATTGACCATACACAGAATAGGATCCATTGCTTTCTACAGGATTTGTAGTACTGAACTTGTAATTTGAGTCTGCTGCCTCATCATCAACAAGCCAAGACACGAAAACCTCCTTAGGGAAGAAGTCTTTCACATAGCAAGTCAGGGTCACGGTTTCTTTTTTAGTATGTTCTATTGGAGGCAGCATAAATACTGAAGGACGCTGAGGTGGTCCTCCTGCAAGCATGAGAGAACAATTAGGCCCTGTGCCAGAGTTAAAAGAACCTAGAGTGCTGTGAAAAATATCTGCTACAAAGTACATGTAAAAATGCTACTCAAATATGTTTGATTGTATGAGAAGAGGAATCAAATACAGACTTGTAGTTTTCTTACCTGACTTCCTTTCATAGGTCCTCTTCTTTGGTAACAAGAAGCCTGTATGATCCACAACGCAGGTGCGCTTCATTCCCTCACTCCATTCATCATATGTGACGTCAAGTGGGAGACTCACTGTCTTGGGGCTTCCATTAGATGGGGTCATTGAGGAACCAGCGATTTCATCTCCTTTCTCGTTCTCCCAATAAATCCTGATAACTTTTGGCTTGTTTATCTTGACTTGACATATTGCAGTTCCTGTTCCGTTCAAGAACATGTCCTCAAGAGTGGGACCTGTGATGCTTATTTCCACATCTGCATCAGAACACCCTGGACTCTCAGCTGTGTGAGGAATTAATTGAAAATTACTGAACAGAAATGGCCACAAAGTCATTAAAATTTATATCAAATTTACATTCAAATTTTAAATAAAAAGAACATTACTTACGATTGCAATCAGTGTTGTAGATCACAGAAGAATTTGTCACAAATTGTCCTTTTTCATTTTTGCCTTTAAACACACAAGTGAACTTTGTATTCTGTTGTACATCATTGGAATTAACTATGAGAACACTTGCTGCACTGTACACCAGAGATCCATTGTTATACTTTGTTCCTGCAACAGGTACTTCAGTCTTATAGATTTCATTATGGATTTCCTCTTCATTTTTCAGCCATTTGATCTCATTAGTGTTTGGTGAAAAATCTTTGGCAAAGCAGGAGAAGGAAGCTTCGCTCTCATCCTTATTGGAGGCCCATACTTTAAGAGTTGGCATCTGATAAAATTCACCTGAAAAACAAACATATACACAAATATATGTATGCAGAAGCAGAGAATAATACATATATATATGCAGAAGCAGCAACAAATAATGTTCTACGGTGTTCATATATTCTAGATTTATTGTAAAATCAGTATATAACCAATAGTCTTTGCTGTACCACTGTAAGTTATGCAACTTGCACATATCTAGATAGTAATTACAAATACTCAAATGAACACCTGTTACTAAGGTATTCAGAAAATCAAAAGGAAAATAAGTTTTATAGTAAAATATTACGTAATTGAACAGCAATGCTCACTTCTGCATATACACTGGCTGTTCAGGCAAGCAAATAGATTTTATGAGTGTTATTTATCAACATATAGCAAAAGTGAGGGCAGGCAGAAATTAAGCAGAACTAGGAGTATGCAGAAAAGAAGGTTTTAGAGCAGAGTAGTAAAGAATAAAATAAAAAAAATAAAACAGTAACAGGGTGAATATGTATGAGCAAGCTTCAACCTACTTCCACCTCACTGTTAGGTTTGTGAATTGGATATTTAAATTGTTTAAGGATTTGTCATGCAATTTAAAATTGTGAGAGTTTTATTTTTTAAAGTTGTGCTTTGTGTTTGTATCTTTTAAAGGACATATTAAAGCAGATTGTTTTCTATCATTTCTAAATTAGTTAATAAGCACCTTATTCTTATCCTTACCCGAGGCAGCATATAAGTGAATGTTGACTGTTGTGTATAATGTAAAACATTCTTTGAATGAGGGATTATGTTTATGATATTCTGCTTCAAGTCACTCAATTTTCAGCTTATTAAACATTACACTATCTGTTATTACAACTAAACTGATGAGATAGTTATGCCTTTATTTTCAAAACCCTTAAACTATGCAATTTTAAAACATATTATCAGTTCTGCTAGCGTTAAAGTCAATTACTGTAAAGGTGTACATATGAATATACATATCTGAGTATATACATATCTGTATATAAGACTTAGCATAGGTCTTACTTGGCTTTGTGAAGGAAATATCCTTGTTTTCTTGAGGATGTGTCACAACACAATGGAATGAATTCTGGGACTTCCAGTCTTCTCTCCTCACTCGGACTTGACTGACTCCTGTATAGACGTTGCCTTTCTGTACTGCAGGGTATTGAATGAAGTCGGTCAAGTCAGTTGTATTTAACTTCCATGCGAAGGTCAGTGATGACGGTGTGAAGCCGGTGGCAAGACAGCCAAGACTGATTGTGTCTCCAGACCCAGAATCACATGGTATCAGAGGAAAAACAGTTGGCGCAGTTGGAGATGCTGAAAAAAAACGAACATGTAATTAAAAAACAACATTAAAAAATGAATTACATTGCATTGTATCAAGCGTTAGTTAAATTAGAAAATAAAAATATCGAGTCAGTTCGGTAGAACAGTGCACAGACCTTTACGTCTCTCTATTACATTTATTGAAACGTTGTTTGATGTGCTATGATTAACCTCTGTCAGTAATACTATTTGTGGTATTTTATGTTATTTTTATTTTAAATATAACAAAAAATAATTGTAAATTGATAAATTCCGTAACGAATGGTTTCCAAAGTTTGCCAATAATCATTAGTCATTTTTTAAAATCAAAGCAATTAATGTGTAAATTTGGTCAACAGCCGTAATCTTAGTTGTTGGGATCTTCTTACAAAAATGTATTGCTTTTGTTTACGCTCAGCAATTTAATGTGACATTAAATAGTTTTCTTACCTGATGTAACCGTTACCGCTGTACCCTTTCCCCAGTAGTCAAAAGCACCCCAGTAACACAGTGCTGAATCTACTTAGCTGTTAGTATAAAAAGACTACATCTGCTAATGCCTAGTGCAAAGCGATTACCTTAATATTTGATTATCCCCACTGTCTATTTAAATCTGCCTAATGGCCCAAAATACACCAAATCTGAACATCAATCATTGCATCCTACAGAAATATCACTATTTGATAAATGAACATACATACATACTGGGCTAATACAGTTTTGTGGACGCTTGGTATGATGAAAAGTTAAACTATAACTTAACATGAAATTTCAGTTTGAAAGTTTCAAGACTAGATTATAAACGGTACAAATCTTACCTGATGACACCGTGACCATAGTGCCTTTTCCCCAGTAGTCGAAAGCCCAGTAGTCACAGTTACGAGAGTCGATTTATACGTCTCACAAAAACCCATTATCGTAAAATCCCAACAACTCATGCCATAGTATTAGCAATTAAAATTGAACTAAAATCTAATTAAAACAACTTTTGAATGAATTAAGATCAGAGCGTTTTAAACTTCTCACAAACTGGGATACAGGGCACAGAACACTATTGGCTGTTTTATCGCTGGCCAATGGTTGTTACAGTATGAAAAATATATATTTCATGTGATCACAAATTTCTTTTTCTTGTTAGAAATAATGACATTACATACCTGATGTGACGGTGACCATTGTTCCTTTACCCCAGTAGTCAAAAGCATTGTCACAGTGTCAAATGTCATGACATCCACTACATAAAAACTAGCACCTTAAAGAGGCTGTCGATGCCACTGATGGCCACATATAAAATATTAAACACAGTGTAATTATTACATTTTCAAAACGAAGACAAAAAAAAGCTTCTTTTACCTGATGTGACAGTGACCATTGTTCCTTTTCCCCAGTAGTCAAAAGCATCGTCACAGTGTCATATGTTATGACATCCACTACATAAAAACTAGCACCTTAAAGAGGCTGTCAATGCCACTGATGGCCACATATCAAATATTAAACACAGTGTAATTATTACATTTTCAAAACGAAGACAAAAAAAAGCTTCTTTTACCTGATGTGACGGTGACCATTGTTCCTTTTCCCCAGTAGTCAAAGTAGTCGTCACAGTGACTGATTTCAATACCACTTTAGTGCAAAAATATGTAACGGCTTCTATCATCAATTAATCATTATGCTTAATCAGGAAACTATAACCTGTAAACATTTACACCAATCTCCTTTTTTTCTGCAGATTATATACTACTGGAAACCAACATAATTTTAATAATAACACAAAAAATAGGAAGAGAGTCAGGATTACTCACCAGAAGTTACTGTGACTTGTGTCCCTTTCCCCCAGTAGTCAAAGCCATAGTAGTAGTAGCACAGTGATATGTTATTATCTGTTTCTAATACAAATACTTAACAATGTTGTTTAAACCAAGAAAAGTATATACGCTACTGACAAGAAATTCCCACTGTACTGTTTATTAACTACTTCCCTTGAGATACTAATTTCCTGTGGTTTGATTTATATAATATTAAGTGTGTTAGCCAACAGTTAGTGAACACTTCCCCTTTTTCTCTCCTGTCAGGTTTATGTCCTGCAGCAACTTCTCACAACCACATACATTTGAGCCAAATTACTCTTAAAACTGAAATAAGTTAATGATTAGAGTTTTGCTCTTAAGTCTGCATTTTTTGGATTAAAAAAAGTAACTATTTGTATGCGCTCACTTTATTGGAACCTTGACATTCTTATTCTGTTAATTATATAGATGAACATATATTTTTAGTGGTGAGTCTCTTATTGTCCGCAAACTCATAGTACTGATACTACTGTGCTTGAAGTGGACTTTGTTTGATATTCTGTTTGCCCTTTTGGAGCAGCCCAATATTACTCGAATTAATGTCACTTAGCAAACACATTCTCATCCCTCTGTGTTACATACTGATGATACTGGACCAAAGTTGACAAAGCATCAGTCTTTGATGGAAAAGGTACTCTTTAGCATTAGCATGAGATGCAAAAGTGCACTTGACAGAAACTATGTGATTAGTTTTAAGCTGCAAAACTATGTTGTTAGTTCGATCACCTAAACTACACACCAGTCACTGTCATACGTTTCCACCATGTTATCCTTCCTTTGTAGACTCTGCTCTTACATTTGTAATCTTGTTTTTCATTGCTGCTCAGTTTTTATGTTCCTCGAGTTTGTTGGATGATCCTTTGTATTTGTTTTTATTTGCTACTTTTTCTGGAATCGTGTTTTGTTGCTGTATCCAGTGCTCTTGCTTTTTTTTTTCCCCCTCTGGCATTAAAGACTCTGCAAACCTTCACATTTATTGTCTGTACTTGTGGCCAACACTCCTGACAGTGGTTAGGTCTAGGAACAAAACCTACCTGTTAAAGTTTAGGCATTAAAAAGACATAGATTAGATGTGGAAAAAAAAGTTCATGGTTAAGTGTGTGTGGAATATATTACAAGCAGCAATAGATGACACGCTGGGAATGACAATAATCTGGTGGTTCAGATTTTCTCGAGATGAGAGAATAGTACCCTGTGGGTAAAGCAGTTTAAAAATTTGCATACACCTCTGCATGGTGTACACCATTTTCAGATGCTGTTATGTGCGTACACACCATTTATAAATTAGACCCCAGTTCTCAATCACTGTGTGCTTGCTAAATTTAGGCCTATCTGAAGGCTGCCTTTCCCTTTGAAGATTTTAGAGAAAATTGTGTATGCACAATTGAAATCTTTTTTTGGACAAGCATGGCATCCTGAAGGTTTTCCAGCCAGATCTATGTACCTTTAAAGCATAAGGAGGGCTTCTCAATTGCTCATTTGCTTTCATGTCTTGATGACATTAAAGCTTGGATGTTGCTGAACGTTTTATATTTTAATGACAGGAAGACAGAGGTCACCTCTGTCTTCCTGTCATCTGTCTTCCAGCATCACCCCTGCATCCCCCTGTTGACCTGGGCCCCTTGACAATACATCTCAAGCCAATTGTTACTAATCCCGGCTTTTAAATGGACCCTGACCCTGAACTGGACACCCAAATGGCACTGTGCTGAAGCATTTGTTTTTGTTTGTTTGTTTTTTTTTTTTTTCCATTTACAGCATTTGGCAAAAGTAAGACCTGTTTACCAGGCAGGACTTTGAGACCATAATCCATGCCTTTATTACATCTCGGCTGAATAACTGTAATGCATTTTATGTTGAAGTTAGCCAGTCTTCTCTCACACGTCTCCAGCTGGTTCAGAATTCTGCTGCACAGCTTTTTACTGAAACACAGAAAGAAGAATATATTACACTGATTCTGGTCTCGCTGCACTGGCTGCCTGTGTATTTTAGGGTTCATTTTGTAGTTATTTTATTTGTTTTTAAATCTTTAAATGGTCTTGCCCCACCTTATCTCACTGGACTCCTTACCTTCCTGCCCATTCGCTCAGATTAGCTCATCTTTATGAACAGAGGCGGAAGAGGAAGCTCAGAGGGGATAGAGCCTTCTCCATTGCTCTAAAGTTGTGGAATAAACTGTCTCTGCATATTAGACAAGCACCTACACTCAACAGTTTTATATCTTAACTACTGATCTTATTCATTTTTATTGTATGACAGTTAATCTTACTTGTGCTGCTAATGTACTTTTAGTTCTTTTTTTAATGCCTTGTCTTATTATTCTAATTCTTTTCTTAATGTCATATGTCCTATGCCTTTCTAGTATTTTATTTATATATGTTGTACAGCACTTTGTGTTGCTGTTTCTAAAGGGCTTTATAAATAAAGTTGTATTTTATTGTATTGTCCTATTCTGGTGTTCTGTGCAGTTATCCATGTTGGAGTCTGAGCCTTTGACTTGCAGTGTGAAGTTTCAGTTTGGCTGAGGAAGCACCTGTTGTGGTGAAGATTGTTTCCTGTGTGTTACATAAATATTAACCAGTAGGATGTTGGTAACCACAAGTCCAAAATGTACAAATGTTTTCATTTCTCTTCTGATAGTGCTTCTTATTTAAGTGTAGTAGCAAGTTGAGTTAAACACTCACATTTGTTTATGCAAATACTTTCATTCCTGGCATCGTATGTATTGTTTATACTTGTGGTGTATTTCTGATCGTATGTCATAATTAATAAATCATGTTTACTGATGCAAAGCATTAGGATGGAGGTAATTAAAGTGTTATAATTTTCACATTTTACATCGTAAAAAATAAATGTTACTAAGGGAAATATATTGAATGACACTGAATGACATATTATATTGAATGACATGTCTTTGAAATATTTTGTGAATATTTTCTAGTTTTTTTTAAGGCAGAATAGTTTGGTGCCTCAGTTCTGTTTTGGGAAGGTTTTTGTATTGCCATATTTTACTGTGGCCACTACTCCAGCTAGAATACACCGTGGCACATAGTCGTACAAAAACCTTTCCTTTATGAGTACTCAACTGGAGTAGTTATGGAATTTCTACAGTATCTACAATATAACAATATTAACATTGTACTTGTATTCCATTTTATATTTTTTGTTTTTTAGCATTTATTTTTAGTTTTTGAAAACTAATTACGTATTTATTTGTAAGGACAGACAGGTAGTGGAGAAGGATAGGTGGCAATGGTGAACACTGGAGCTGGAACTGACAGGCAGCGTAGGTTTGAGCAGTAATGGTACTGCATTGTGTCCTCATTGGGGGGGCAAAGCGATGGGATGGTGTGGTATGCAGCTGAGCAGTGTTGGTATGATACTGGCATAGCAGCTAGCCCTATTACCTTACACCAAGTTTTAAGGCTCAAATCCCATTCAAACCAGTGGAGTTGGCATTTTCTCCCTGTACCTTGTGGCTAATCTGTTTTTTTTTTTTTTTTTCCACAGTCCAAGGCCATGCATGTTAAGTTCATTGGTGACTCCAAATAGCCCCATAGGTGTGGATCTGAGTCTTTGTCTGTATTTGTAAGTCATGGTTCCATTTTTATTATTCCTTGGTCAGACCAGGACCCATACTAGTCCACCATGAAGAAAGATGTCCTAAAGCATTTATTTCTGCTCTAAGGGCTAAAGAGCAAAGAGGTTGCTGGAGGAGTTATAACAGAAGTTACAGATTGGCACTCTATCCGCGTTTATTTTAATTGGACGCTTTACTTGTCAGTGTTTCTTCAAGTCCTCTCTCTCTCTCTCTCTCTCTCTCTGCAGTTTTATTTTCTGTCTTTTCCATGGATGCAATTAGTGGAATTTGACGCAATTCGTGAAACTGGGATTCACCCTATGTGTTGGCCCTTGATAGAAAGGCAATCTGTCCAGGATTTATCCTGCTTGTTGCTCAAAGTCACCTGGGTTAGGTTGTAGCAGGAAAACATAGATAATCGATGATATAAGAGTGATTTGTATGAAAACAGATTATCACTTTTTTAAATCAATTTTTAAGGATCTTTTTTTTCCTTAGGCGAAATTTTGTTGGACATAAGTAGCAGAAAGCAGCCTCACCTTGTTTTCTATTTGCAGCATTTTCTTTTCTGTTAAGGAGGTTTTTGTCATAGGATGTATCACTGTGGTAGCTATTATAATGCACTGTGGTACACCCTTGTACAAAAACTCCACCCTGCACTCAAGACTTCACAACAAAAATATTTCTGTTAATTTAATATTGTAATTTAAAGTGTTTTTATATGTCAAACACTGTTAAGCCCATGTGAAAGGCAGAAGTTTAAAATTTGCTTTATTGAAATTTATTAGGTCTTGTTGTATACACATGACCAAATTATACTGATACTAACCTGATGTATTAACATTAATATAGTAGATATTGGTATGTATTATGCAGTAAAACCATGAACAAATGACTTCTGCCGATTTTGAACAAAAATAAAACAACTATAGCGTAAAACAAGATAAATTGGTCTAAACAAAATGACACATCTCTTATATCCAGTATATTTTTTCAGGCATTTTATCCAAAGGTTTAGTGACCTAGCACAAACAGGTTGACATCATTTGTGAAAACTGTATGTATTCAAATATAGAAACACATTTAAAATTGAAGTGTTGAAGTCTTTTTTTGTTAATAAATTATTTATTAGATCCCTAATTCATGACATTAGCCTGCACTGAAAAAAAGCAAATATAAAAAAGTACAATTGCACATAAATATATATATATATTTTTTTACGATACTACAATGAATCACCTTTGTTCAGAATCTAATGAGTCAGGGAAATTATGTGGTATTCTGTTTTTTTTGAGGAACTGTCATCATCAGCTTAGCTCAGGGCAGGTTTTTGTATTATCATTTAACACTGTGGTTCCCACCATACACAGTGGCATACACTCATACAAAAACCATTGCCTGATAAACTGCGTGATTAGTTTATTTTTAAAATTTTTTTTAATGTCTATACTGAGCAGGTATAATGTACTGGTACAATGTATTACAGTATACCAGTATATATTACAGTATATATAATGAAGGTGTTTATTTCTTCATTTAATTTAAGTAATTTGACTCTTAATTATTGAGTGTTCTTGAAAATTACATTTGTTCAACTTTGGTGATTTCTAGCCAGGTTGTTGGTCTGTCAACCACTTTGGTTCAGGCTGAAATAGCTAAACACTAGTGACTGGATTAGAATTAAATCTTAGGCAGATGATAGATGATAAATCATTTCTATTGCCTACATGTTCACAGAGAATTAAAAACCATATGATTTCCTACCTTTCTTAGCACACCAACAACAGCTCAGTGTGTTAATTTATCCAATATATTGATTTATGACCAAAATACAACAATATCATAGTTATACTGTGTATGATCAAATATCTGTAAAACTAAAAGCATTTCTTATAGTGCAGATGTGTTTAGTGTTGATTAGCAGGGAGCAGCTATCTTGGCTATACAGTCATGTTACCTTGTGAAAATTATTCTCTGAAGCTATCTCACTTGTCCTGACATATGATGCAGGGAAAGCGCCAAATTTCAGACTACTAGAAAATCACAGGAGCCTATATCTATGTCGAGGCCAGCAACTGATGTGGTCACTGAGAGGGGTCAGTGAGAGATGCTAGTTTCTAAGGGAGGAATGGAAGTCGCTTGCTGAGCAATGTGAGTCTCCTGTCAAAAAATGGGAGTTACCAGCCGAGTCAGTTACATATGTATTGGGTTACCGAGGTAGGAATGTGAGTTTCCTGCCCGAGGAATGGGAGTTACCATTAAGTTACCAAGATCGGCAAGTGGGTAGCTGGCCTCTCAGTGACCAAAGCAGTTGCTGGCCTCGATGTAGGTATAGCCTCCTTCAGGTTCCTAGTAGTCTGAATTTTGGCACTTTCCCTGCACCATATAATGATTTGTGCAGGATCATAGACTTTTCAGTCTTAAAAACATCTTTGTGCCATACACAACATTGCCTTCTGAATGGAAGGAGGTTTTTGTCCTATGATGTATCACTGTGGTTGTATTGCACTGTAATATAACCTCGTACAAATACTATCCAGCACACTGGCCGTTTTCATACTGCACTCTGACACAACCTTGTACGAAAATACCATCCAGCACACTGGCTATGTTATCATATTGCACAAATTAATTTTTACCTTACACTATTTTTTTTTTTTTTAATGTTTAATAAGCAATGTTAAGATGAAATTATGTAAAAGACATCAGCTGTGCAAAAGTTCAAAGTAACAAATGACTTTCACCTGATTTGACTGTTTAAGAAAATAACTAAATAAAACATGTTTAGTAGGCTTTCCTTCCTAAAGACGTAGTGGACGAGCCTCTTTTGAGACGTTTTTGTCACTGTGTGAATCACTGTGCCACCCCAGTTTCACAGTGACACACTACATTACAAAAACCTGTGCCTGTGTAGCTGATATATGCTGCTCTGTAGTATGTAGTAAAACAGATTTAGGTCTTTTCATTTCAATAATTTACAGTCTACACTATTATGCAACTGGAATGACCACTGGAAGCACCTTTTTTTTCATGGCTGAAATACAATTTTATAGATGGTGAGGTTTGTGTATGTTTTTTTTTTTTTTAAATAATTATGCATGTTGATCATTTGAAACAGTTGAAATTTAGATGTTGGATTTTTCATTCCATAATAATTAATTTCTTTGGTAAATGTGCTTGTACCTTTTCTGTAAAACATGTGCTAACATAGTTTTTCAGGTACTTTATTATCATAATGAATATTTATGTGATTCTTTGCAATGTCAGCAAATCATATTGTATTGATGAGCTTTTGTTATGTGCTGTAAAATACTGTCATGCAGCATTATATGGTGACAAGTTTTATACCCTAACTACCCTTTCAATGCTACGTCTACAATTTGACACAAACTGCCAGGCCTTTCAAAAAAATGCACACTGTTGGTTTGAAGAGAAGGGAAAATATCAGACTCTGTATATCAAATCTTACATACATATATTCAGGGGCAGAATGTTTGGAAACACTTCTGCACATAAACACAGTGGGAGTTTTGCCTGCTTCATGTCTTCACAGATGAGACTTACAACATGGTTTTTGTTATGGTGTTTAACGTAGTGTACCCAGAGCTGTGATACACGGCGATAGACTCTATAACCAAAACCTAAACGCACTTGCCAGAGACCAAATGGTCAGGAAAACAAACCAGTTATGTATTGAACAAGTTTAGATAAAGAGCACAGACATTGTTTCACAAAAACCGACATACAGAAGAATGTTTCTCTGCATTTTTATGTAATTTGATGTTACCTTATAACAGCCTCTAACGAATCATCACTTATGAACAAGTAAATTGCAACCATGAGAACAATATCAGAATATTTTTTAGTGTTATTGCAGTTATTAGTATTTTGAGAAGGCACTTGTTAATGTTTTTTCCAGTAATCGTTGAATCATATCCTTGAGAAATCTTTTATTTGTTTACCATTAGTATAACCTTCGGATCCTGGTGACCTCAGACAAATCCTATTGCTGAAATGAAACTACTGTAATTATCTGTTCAAAACTTAGGGCAGGTGATTATTATTGTGCTGATCTATGTGTGCTGAAAGGTCAGGTCTGTTGCCAAATATACTTAACTGAAGTGTTTTGTGAAGATATTATTATCCTAACTTTAAGTGTTACTGATATTGCATGTAGACACCTGCAGATGGCAGCATTAACCAATGTTTCAGCTTGTTTCATCTTCAGTTGGTGCCTTCAATTACTGCTTGAGTTGCTTGATATTAGCTGCTGCACTATGTCAGACATTAAAAGGTTGTAAATATAACTAGAATACTGAATGGGCAAGCTGGGCACAGGTCCATGGGTCTAATGGGTCAGGGGGAGCCTAGACCACAGAACCACAGAGCGACTGTTAACCTTTCTGTTGGAAAGTCAGAAAAATATCTACAAAACAACTGCAAAAAGCCAGTGGATGCAAATACATGCAATTTTATACAAAATGACTATAAAGCACCAGAAAACAACACCAGGCAGAAAACTGACTGCAGAAATATCCAAAACAATCAAATGAAAGATAAATCAAATAAAATAAGTGAAATAAATCACCACAAACGGAAGTAAAATGGATATAATATGACCTAAAATAGAAAACAAAGACCAGCAAACACAAAAAAGTAAACACAAACTAACACAAGTCATGTGGTTGCTCAATCTGAGTCTTGTTCTGCGGAGTGTATGAGAGGTGGGGCCCTTTGATGTGTCTGTGCCCAGGGGCCAATTGTCTCCTAGTCCTTTTAAAAAATTTAAAATTTTTTACACTCTCCTGCTGCTGCTCATGGCCACATGTAAATACTGTACACAGCTATTATGCCTTGTTGCCACTGGCTTGAGTCTCCACACTTAAATCAAACCCAACAGGTGCAGGTGGTTTAAAAACTGTGATTGCAAAACATGTACAAATGAATGAATATGTTGTTATTTATCGTGGTGTAGAGACAGACTGTTTTTGTCTTGTCTTTGTGAAGATTTTTTTCTGCTACAGAAACTGAAACTGCATATCATCTAGTCATTACAACTGTTCCCACTAGATGGTAGTCTTCACATCTAGTCATTACAACTGTTACCACTAGATGGTAGTCTTCACATCTAGTCATTACAACTGTTCCCACTAGATGGTAGTCTTCACATCTAGTCATTACAACTGTTCCCACTAGATGGTAGTCTTCCCTAACTTTTCTCACTAACACACACTAACATATCAAGAAGCTGACTTTATAAAACACTGAAATTGTTGCTCAACTAGACTAAATTAAACAATTGTGTATGAAGGCCATAAAATACACAAGTTACATCTTTTCTGAATGAATAAACATCATCAGTACAATTGTATGAACACCTCACAGTGAAACTAAGAAATAACTATAAAAATCAATAAATTAATACATTTATTCAATGTTTAATAAAAACAGATTATTGATCAGCCCCTAATAATTCAAGCTGTGCAAAGGTCATTTCACACTAAAGGTAATTTTACAGGCTGCATTAGGGCAAACACAAAGATTTCTAAATACTTCTCATAACACTAAAATATTCATTTAATATATATATAATATAGACCCATAATCAGTTTTACAAATTGTGCAATGATTGTTTGTACTGTCACAATAACAGTACCACAGTTTAAGAAACTTAAGTTTGGGTAAATAAAGGCTGAAGAAGACAGAAGACACAAAAGAGTTTAGGTTAATTATTATCCTGGAATGTCACATATGCTTTGTTACAAAGCCATAAAGGTTATAAATATATTAGAATATGACATTTTAAATATGTTATGGTTAAAATGACTTATTTAAGCAACAAATAACACATGTAATGTCAATTTTACATGATACCGAAAATGTGAAGGTAAGGTATTCACATTTTTTCATATACTGGACAGTGGCCATGATTATTAAACAATTAGTTTTGCTTTTGTCTGAGAGGTTGTGTCTCTGCTGAATGGATGTGAACCATGTCATGCTTGGATAAATGCCGATATGCAAATATATACAGTGACAGATGTGTCTTTTGCTTTGAGGAAGTTTATTTATGGGTCTGATGGTTTCTATGAAGTTTCAGTGATGCAGGTGCAGTCTCAACTGTGCAGAAAGAGAAGTGTTTCTCTAAAGATGATATGTTTAGAAACACCAGGAAACTGAAAACCAACTGATAACAGAAGTTTACAGTACGTTGACTTGAAGTGCTGCCATTTACATGTTCTTAGATACTTGTGCTGTGAGTCAAAGGAAAACAAAATCCTAAAAAGTTTTATGTTTCTTACAAGTATGCTATTCCTTCTATTCATACTCTTTAATTTGTATGTATCTGTTTAAATCTTATCTATTGGAAGTATCATATCTGATGAGTCAATGATGAAAGCAAATATCAGAATCAGCTTTATTGACCAAGTATGTTGGACAAACAAGTAATTTGAATCCAGTAAAGCAGCTCACAGTGTGTTTTATAGTAAAAGAAAAACAAGTTATATCAATTTTGCATAAACATTTTGTGCAGAGAAAGATAATGACATGGACAACATAATGACCAAACATGAAAAGCAAAGATTTATTTGGTCTAATTCAATGCAAGTCATAAATTATGCAGAATACACCTTACATATCACATTAACACTTGAAGTTGATAATGATTTTTTCAAGTAAGATATCTTCTGTAATCATAATGTAACAGGGGGTGTATTTAGATAAAAAGTAAGATTTGCAGCTTTATTTTTATTGCACTACAGGTTAGAGAGAAATCAGTGAAGAATATTTAATTTAGAATATATCTTCATCTTTTTGAAGCTAAATAAAAAAGAAAAAAACGATTGAATTGATCTTTACTGCAGATCCATCCCATCCTTTAGTCTCTTTTCATCTGAAAAACAAGATTAAAAAATTAAAATATATATACAATAATATATGTTATTGTCAAATGCAAATTATTAAACTGTAGTATAGTTTGATTACTTTAACTTAGAGTTTCACCCAGTTAAAGACTGGACATCCAAATGACTGTGTGCAGTAAACTGTGTATGTCAGATCAGAAGGTTTGCAGTAGCTAACTGGTGTTGTATTACAGTTCTATTAAGTGTTGCACTGGTTGATAGATTCATAGAAATAGACTTATTAGTGAAAGATTATATCATGAATGGTATTTTTTTGGACGAAGTACAAACACGCCACTTCACCTTTCACTGATGTTGGCACATTTGTTTAATGTTACTTGACACAGATGAATGAATTTTATAGCCAACATTCTTCATAGGTTATTAATTAGTATAATTAGAATTTCGACTTATATGTTTTTTTCTGTTTAGAAAGGCTGTTTTTGCTAAAAGCGATTATTGTTCCGATACGACTTATAGTCCAGAAAATACAGTCCAGTACTTATTTTTTAGCTTTTTAATTCTTGTATAATTTTATTAAGATAAATAAATTCAGTCACTCATTTGGATTAAAAAGCTCTCCCTTATCTGAAACACATGTGCTACAGTCTGGGTATTACACAAATATGGAAAAGTTATCAGTCCCCCACCCAGAAAATCCCTAATATTCATATTAATGCAGTTTTGAGTTGTTTAATTGGACAATCTTTACCAGTGAGGATGGTGAGAAACTGTTACACCTGCACAAACACTACACAGTGATGAGTAGATCAAATTTGTCTCTGTTCATCTTTTTTATGTGACTTGCTATATTTCTTTTACTTGAAATATACTTGGTCATAACCCTTTTAAAGTTAAAGTGTACAGTATGTCCTTAGCAGCGCTCTTAGAACTTTAGACCTTATAGTGTAAGGGGAAAAGCCTGCATGTTTACCTTGACCAGGCTGAATATCATGCTATAGATGAAAGAGCATATGAAGAGGAATATGAAGGAGGAGGCTGTGGACCACAGACTGCTCAACTCATCTTCTTCAATGGACTGGTCTGTGCAGCTCAGAAAAGTCAGGTTTGACGCTGAAGGACAATCTGAGAAGGAAGGTATAGGTGGTTAGACACACAAGAGGTGTGTGTGTGTGTGTGCGTGTGTGCGTGTGTGTGTGTGTGTGTGTGTTAACAAAGGATTTTATTAATATAAATACAACTGTCTCTTAAATGAGTGGTTCTCAATCCTCGTGCTCAAGGACCCCTGCCCTGCTTGTTTTCCAACTATCACTTCCCTACTTACCGCTGATTACCTGAATCAGGTATATTCAGCCAATCAGAAGTGGGAGGGGCAGAGAAAACAAGCAGAGGGATTCTTGAGGACCAGGATTGAGAACCACTGTTTAAATACTCTGATAAAGTGGAATAGTGTATTTTTTATTGTGATCAAGTCATGTGGTTGTTCATTCAGTTGAAAGGTGTAAAGTTCAGTAAACTAACGTGAACCTTCACTGGAAACTCTTCATAAAGTGAGTGTTTGTATTTAATTGTGGTAAAAATCATCAACATTAACAAACATGTCTCCATGCAACATTTATTTAAAACAGCACACGTCTGAAGCTGTTGGACAATGTGACAAAGACAGAATGAAACAATACAAAGACAAAACAAAATCAACTTGTTGACTGAGATTTTTATAATAACAAAGACCGATGACATCACAGAGTGCACACAGAGACTGAATGACATGCGAGCACAAAATATCACATTTAAAACTGAATCTACTATTTGTCACATTCGTGTGAATTACCACTCTCCATAGACACTCCTCCTCTTGTCATTAAGGCCTTGTTTCCTCCAGCAGGCCCGGCGTGGCAGTGGAACGTTTTGTGCTTGTTGTCGTTCTTGTTTACCTTGGTTGTGTAAACACTTGTAACCAAGTAGCCGTTTTCAGTCTTCTGTGGGCTGAAGTTGATGCCGTTAACATAGTTGCCAGTATTACTTCCCTCATCTACTGACCAGACTATGTCATATGCCCCCTGTGAAGGTCCACAGCTGACCAGACAGACCAGAGTGACCTCAGGTGAGTTTTCCTCTGAGAAGATTTTGACTGCCACTTTTGCCACATCTGAAAGAGAAATTTGGTTTATCCTGGAGGTTCATATATCAGCCTTATATTTTATATTATTGTATGACGTAAATTCGCTGTCAAGTACAGAGCAGGTTACACAGTAAAATACTGTTCAACAATCAGGGAGAAGCAGAGTGACAGACAAAAGTATTTCCTAACATCTGGAAGTTCAATACAACAGTTTAAACAGTATTGTGTAATGATTGTATTAGCTCTCTACCTTTTTGGACATTTGTTGTAGTTACATGTGGAGGAATGGAGGACTCTAATCATGTGGAAAAAACAGCAGAGAATTATTTATTTCATAATGTGTAAGATAGAGGTGGGTAGACACAAAATCAAATCACAAAAATGTTAAAATGAAATAATAACAAGAAGAACAAGATGGTGCATGTATGCTCAGGCAAAAGAGAGTCATAAGATAAAACTCACGTACCCAAACTTTTCACTTCCACACTTTTAGTTTTTCCATCATGAGTCACAGAACAATTTAAAGGCATCCACGAGTTCCTCTCAGATTCTGGTACTTTAATCCAACTGACTCCGATGTATTTGTTGTTTTTCTGTGTGACAGTATGTTGTGCAGAAATTGGGCTGGTCTCACTGGATTTGAACCACTTGAAATCAAGACTCTTTGGGAAGAATTCATATGCAAGACAACCAACAGTGATTTCATTTCCAGACCAAGGTTTGCACTGAACCAAAGGGAAGAGAGTCGGTGATGCAGGTGTGCCTGTGAAAGACATTTATATATTTAAATTCATGTAAATCCAGAAAGACAATCAGTTATTTATCTGAGAAACTGATCACAGTTAAGGATTGGTTGAATCTTCAACATCAGAATTAAGAGACCCAAAGTGTTGAATTTTCAACAAATTAACATCATGAAATAAATGATCTAATCAGGACAACATACAGTATATAATAAAGCCATGATGTGGAATAATATTTTAAAACTCAGCTCACATGAAAAGTAGTTTTATATTTTTTATATTAATATTGATTTATGTTTAAATTTTATTCCAAATATTTACGTTTCAATATGTTCCCTTTACATTTTTTAAATTTCACAACACGACTTCCAGTGACTCTTTTATTTCGTAACAGTACGTTTCACAAAGTCTTTGTCTGGGAGGTGGAAATTGTGAGATAAAACGTGCTTGAATTAAATAAAAATAACCTGCAAACTACATTATTTGCATTTTAGGGTCATGCTATAAAACAAATCTGA